>NC_134485.1:340390563-340690563 GCF_040206685.1 Ascaphus truei
TAAACCCTGGGAGGAGGGGCCACTAACCTCCAACCGTTAGAATGGTAACATTGGAGTATTTAACTATGTGTTTTGTCACATTGGATGTAACATTGGGAATTTTTGCCTTTTTGATGAAAAGAAATAGGTATTACCAAAATTCTCAAAGCTCCATTGCGTCACTTAGAGCGGTAAACACTGGTAATGTTGCATTCATTTCATGGATTTGATTTCTAGTGCCGACAGCTCAACGGATATATTCTCATATATTCCTCTCTGGTCCACTTTATATGCATTATAGGACCTTCCTTTTTTAATTGGGGTCCGTTTTTGCCTATTGAGTAAATTATTAAGAACACTTTTTATCGCATTTATTGGCAGTGCCTTTTTTCAGATTCAATTTAAACACCAACAATATCGGTATACAGTATGTGCAGCATTTGCATTGCCATGCATTGCATTGCCATCGATTTATAATGGTTGGTCTGCAATGCATTACAGTGATATATTTACATGTATGGTATGGTATGGTATCAAAGTAAATAACTACAGATAGATATAGCTTGGGTTATGCCAATGCTGGCTACATCTGTATTTACTACTCTATTACTGTACAATGTATTTTCCCTCCAATTGTTACATATTGCATTAACTTCTTACACCAAAAGTCGCCACATCAGAAGAGACCTGTGAGAAGGCACCATAATTTCATGTCTGACAAAATGTATAAGCTACAATAAACGATAAATATGCATCTAACCCAGGGATGGAGAAATCCCGGGCGCCTGAAATCCCCCACACACCCCTCGCGCCTGTGCTGTGCTCACTGATGACAGACCTGATTGACATGTCCAGTCACTGCTGCACAGCTCCGTGAGGACAACGAGGGATGGGCTAGTTTCAGTTGAGATATGAGTTGCTGTGGGTCACAGATACACACTGGTATACACACACTGTGACATCTGACTTGTGGGGATGGATAGCTGGAACGCCCCCTTCACACTGAGCAAAACGCAGGCTCCTAAGTATTTTAGATTTTTAGCCACCCTTGTTTCTAACCACAAGAGCATACACCATGTTCTCATTTTACTGGACTGCTCAAATAAGGGGGGGTTACTCGTTACACTGCTATACCGTTGGTCGGGGCATGATCACCCCCATATTCCCATTGAAGTTAATTCGAGTTTCCATCCAATTGTGCCCTGTTCTGCACCATCACAGTTTCATGAATAGCCCCATAGTCTGAACTTTTGAACTGTAAATTATTTGTAATGGTTAATTTTCTGTTTTATTTGTTCCTTTTCATGTAGTTTACACCTTTGCAACATAAAAGAAGTTTGGAGGGGTCTATCATGTACTCGCGTCATAAACCAGCTTTCTACAAAGGTAAAGTAAGTTTTGATGATGGTTGGCAGTGACGGATGTAAGTAATATACCCTGCAGAACAGGGCATTACTTGACCATAAATGCTCAGGGTAAAAGAGAGGACCTTAGGGCCTATAACCCACCGGGTAGTAATGGTCAGGTAATGCCCTGTCCTGAGGGGATAATTACTATTAGGCTAGATTTTGGGGTTTTATTATGCTAATACAACTATTTACTAAAGGGTCACTGTCCCCTGCTCTACCAACCCCCTCTCGCTCAATGGACGGCCAGGCCGACTGTACCCTCTCCTGTTACTCCGAAGGCCCACCCAACCGCAGCCCCCATTCATTTGCTCACTGCTTCTCTGTACGGCATCCGCTTCCCAACCCCCTGCCCGGCAGTAACACCTTCCCCTACAGTAGACCTCTGCTCAGCTGGACGGTCCTCCCTCGACATCTGCAAACTTGAGTCAAGAAATGCTGCTCTTTGATTTTGCATGGTGTCAATTCCTCCCCCCCCCCCTTCCCTAAAAAACAGGACATTTGTTGGGCCTTAAACTCTTCCAGGCATTAATGGCAGTTGCTTGGTAAAACAGTAGCTTTTTAAGAAGTGATACACAATCTATATTTTCTCTAACCAAAAGTTTGACTTTTAGTCAGTAATAATGTGCCCAATGCAAATGTTCACCTGCGATAACAACAAAAATGTAGAGCTGCAGTGTAGACTGTTTCCCCACCATTTTATCGGTTCTGCACAAACAAATCCTGCATTCCTGTCTGTGGCTATCCTTTTCAAAACTGTGGAACCCTTTAAATACCTATTGTGATTCCATGGAACCAATTACCTTTTTTTTGTTATTTTGAGGAAATCCAACCACCTAATGTATATAAAAATACTGTTATGAATGGGATTATTTTCTTCCGAATAAACGGTTTTCTATACCAGCGGTGCTCAACTCCACTCCTCAACCCCCCTCCCCACCGACAGGTGTGCTTTTAAGGATATTGCTGCTTCAGCACTGGTGACTCAATTAGGGCCTCAGTCCACACTTTTGGGGGAGGGAGTTTGTGAGGACTGGAGTTGAGCACCTCTGTTCTATATTGTACATAATTCATTATATTACAGGATAACATTCAACAACCTTTTCAAATATTGTAAAATAAAATGATTCGATATTGAAAAGTACATTTTTTTTCCTCAGGGAAAATCGAGTAACTTCCTGCAGAATCCAAGGGTATCATAGAATACAAGTTAACTTGGGCAACATTTGAAACAAAGTATTGCAAGGTTTTTGTAATTTTTATTAAGTGACATCTACATTTCTTAAGGTTGGCTATTTTTATGGATACTGAAATATAGATAATCTAAACAAAACACTGTTAAAATGCTCAGCATCACTGTATGTTCTTGTGTCTCCTTGTTTACCCTCTTAGAAATGTCATCAACTGAAAATCACTTGGCTTCGGGGGACAATGCAATATTCTCACAATCTACCAAAATTGTTCAAGAGAAACTAGCCAGCAGCAATGGTCACTCCCATCTTATTCCAGCAACGTGCATCTTATCGCAGAAACAAAGAGCAACCAGGAACGTTAACATGGAACCCCGAAAAATGAGGTATGCCCTTTCAGTGGCTTAGTGCAAATGAGCAAACTGTAAACTTTAATAATGCTACTACTGCAATCTGAGCAGACCATTTAAAAATAAATAAATACTGTTTTTATTAATTTCGGCTCCGGGAACCCCCTGCTTTCAGAGACATATACCTCCGTAGGGGCTGTTTGTAGCAGCTCCAGCTGCCTAGCGGGTGTTCTCGTAATGGCGGCATTTAAAGCTTCCGCTGGCCAATAGGCAGTTGTGACGCAATTCGGTGTGGCTTCCTCTTGGCCCACGCGATCTGACCCTCAGAATAGAGATACTGGCATCCCATACGGAGATAAGTATCTTGGGAAGCGGGGTCACCAGAGCTGAAATGAATGGGGTTCAGCTCCGGAGACCCCCTGCTGCAATCCTATATATAAAAAAACAGCTGCTTTGATATCTTAATGCAGCAGTGCACATACATTATAAATGTATGTAAAGTTTTCTTTTTGATATAGTTAAATAGTGGGGATATAAAATGACACATTTAGTTAAAGTGTAAGATAATTTGGTGGTATTTTTTTCAGTTAAAACTGCAACCACTCGCGATGCTACTTATAAAAAAAATCTACTGTGACGGTACATGCAACTACAACCAAGACCCCCCCCCCTTGCTCCTATATAGACAGTTCAGCAATACTAAAACATATGTAATGCAGTACATGCAAGTAAAAATAAAAAGCCTCTAAATATGTCTACTCCACTCTGTAACGGAAGGCAGCCGTAATGAAACGCTCTCATTCTGTTTGAATTGATACAACCTGCAAAGCATGACTGGCGAAATCGATCCTTACCTGAACCATTTCACAGCAGTACATTTTTTTGTAGGCCTATGCTTTAAAATTGTGTTAGCAATCTTCTACCTAAACTTTACAGTTAAGCTTGGTTTTCCTGTCCAAGGAACATGTTTATCATGCATTTATGCACGCTTCCTTATTCCTTAATGCTGTTCTTATTAAGCCATGAATTATTACTTGCCCCCAGATATTCCTTAACTCTTTCCCTGACCACAACCAGTACTGATAATTGGAAGATGGGTTGTTCTCAGGTTGTTAATGTGCTTTTCTCGTTTTGAGCTGTGGGAAGTGTTTTTATTTAACAGTACTGTTTTTGTTCCACAGTGGACCTGTAAATGCTGTTGTTGGAAAGCCAAATCATTCTCACACTTCTGCTTTTGAAAAGTCCTTCCCAATTAAGAACACTGCAGGTTCGTCCCTATGGAGTGGATCATGTCGCCGGAGTCTTCGAAGTCCCAAAAAAATGCAGAGACGATATCTCAGTACAGTGGAAGAAGTTAGTGAATTTTCTAAATTTAGTTACAGTGAAGAGAAAAAATATGCACATTTTTCAGTTGCCTTCTATTAGATCGCAACGCTCAATGGCCTTTTTTATTTTTGCATTTATTTGCACTATGTATTCAACTTTTAGTGATCAATGTATCTTGATGCACTTAAAAATACTAATATACTTCTGGGATGCTAATTTATTACTGCAAGAACAGTATTAATGGAGATGTACTGTGGTACTTTTCGTTCCCTAGCAAGGATTTATTTGATGAGATTGACCACCAACCGTAAAGTGCACAGCTATCCATTATTATAACCTGACATCTCTTACCCTAATATTTATTGAAGAATGACATTCTCCAACTACTGTAAGCCCAGTAATTATGTGCGCTGTAGGTAGCCAATGAGCAGGAAGTCATTTGAGTGGAATAAAACATGCTGCTTCCTTGCCAATTGCTTGTTACCGGTGCAATCATAGTATATATTTTTAGACTAAGTATTACTTAAATAATACACATTTTAAAAAAATTCCTCTTGAACATGTGCATCTTTTGCTTTAGTATTTTTTCCATGTTTATTAAATGCGTTTTCTTTCTTCTCGCACACATTTATACAGACGGTACGCCATGAAGAGAAAGAAATATATAGACAATTGCTTCAGATGGTCACGGGGAAAACCTTTTTGACCTCAAAGTCAACATCTGTTCTCCCTCCACAAATGTGAGACATAAATGTATTAGAATGCACACTGGGTTTTTGTGTTCGTTTTTGAACCCTTTAACTGGAAATTCTTTACTTGCAGATCTCGGTGCTTGACTTCCAGTAATAGTATTTCTGGGCGAACTGTTGCTTCAAGTCAGAGTTTACTGGAGTCTTGTAGTTCGGATACAGAACCTGCTTACCAGCCATCATTCAGTTACTTGCAGCCATCATATGAAATGTCAGAACCACCATTAAGTGACACCACTCATTTTAAACGCAGCTGTGAAACTCGAGGCCCTAACAATCGCCAGCTCTACAAAGAAAATGTCCCTGCTAGTCCACTGCAAACTCAAGGTTAATGACCTGTTTCACTGTATTCTGTTTGTATTTGTTGCATACTTCATAGTAGACCAATTCAGTGTTTTTCTATTTTGGTTGAGGCATAGCAACAGTTTTACTTTACAAAACGTGCGTTGTACACTTGCAAATTGCCTACAAAATGCTTCAAAACTATAGACATTTAAGACATTTGCTAAAGAAGAAGGAAGGAGCCTCTGCTTTTACTTGATTGGGTGACGTTTGGTCTCCCTTTCTTTGAAACATTACTTACTAGCAATGTCCACTTACATGTGTTGGATTTAATGCAAGTGACATGAATTTCACACGAATGGCCTGTAGTTTTTAATTTGCAGGTTTCGATATACATATTCCGGAGGGGGAGCGGGTATGGGAGACACTAGACTATAACTGTTTTCTCAATTTTCAAGGTCACAATTTTGGAAATTGAAAACTCAGTTGTTTTCATGGCAGAGCTTTCTATTGGGGTATACCAGGACTGGGCAGCAAAAAGGTTGTAGGAGATCGTGAGCATGACATGACTCAATACATATTCCTGTAGGTTTACGCCACAAAACATGCAATTATGTTGCAATATGAATGTATTCAAACTAATTTGTGCTGCCTTTCATTTGTGTTTTCAGGTTCAGATTCGGCCATTATAATTGATTCTGTTTCCAGAGCACAAGAACCACCTAGGTAATCTATTGGGATTTTATTTGTTGGCTAATACATGCATTTAAGCTAGATTTAGGAACAAGTGAGAGACTTGTCTCCTCCATTCCACATGTAGTACATTTTCTAGTGGTATACCTTTTGGTGTATGCAGCTTATACTCCAGTCAGTTGCGGCAGGGTAACTCATGCAAGAGCCTATATATTAACAGTTAGAGAAAAATATGTATGAGTTGTCTTTCAAAGGAGTTTTTTAAGAGAGTGCTAGAGAGAAGTGTGGTTATGGTTTTAACCAATGCTGAGCAAATGTTAACAGTATAGAGCAGTATTGATGAGATGACCGTGTTAAGTAGTCTGTGGGTGGAGGAGTGGCTCATTGAGTGAAGACACTCAAACTCCATTTCATTGTTTACAGGGTAACCTGGTTCAACTCCTTGTCACCTTGGGCAAGTCACTTTATCTCCCTGTGCCTCAGACACCAAAAACCTATGTCATCTGGGCAGGGACTGTCTGTAACAGTCTTATTTGCTGCGTACCATGTACTATACAGTCCTTGTTAAGCGCATTGGGAGAAAAGCGCTTTATATGTAATAGTTATTATTTATTGGTATTATTAAAGACACGTGTATAGAATGGTGAGAGTGGGTATTGGTTACAAGAGCAGTCAATGGAATTTGGGGTGGGGGGGGAATAGTGTGAAGAAAGTGTAGAGGATATCTGAGAAATAACATTTGTCACAGTAATGTAAAGGAGAAAGGGATTATTTATAAGTGAAGGAAAACCGGTAAGTTAGAGTAGTGATCCTCCTTGTAAATACTTGGACATTTCCATTCCAGGTGACAAAATGAGGAAGATGCACAAAAGTGCTTTAGCTCATGGAACGGGGAATAGAAATATCTAAGAGGAGTAAGAGGGGACTGCAAGAAATGTCATGGCTTAGTTTGAAAGATGCAGGGAGGTGTTTTTTAATTTATTTAAAGGTTGCAGATCATGGCCTCACTATCCTTTTTACATCTGAGATGCAAGTGTCATCATGGGAGACAGTAGCATCGAGAGCGGATTAAAATGAATTTAGAGCAAATTTTGCTCGTAAGAGGAAACATGCGTTATGGTTTTAGATTTCAAAATGACAATATTATGTAATCCTTTTTTCTTTTTCTTGTTTAGTCAGCCTTTCTTCCGTGCCGAACTTTGGATTAAAGAACTGTAAGTAAAATGTTACTTGCTCATAATGATCTTTATCTTCTACACATTTGTTTCACTTCTTCTTGATGATCAGTTGTTGTTGTTTTTAGTACCAGCCTCTATGATTCAAGAGCTCGAGAGAGAAGGCGACAGATAGAAGAACAAAAAGCACTAGCATTACAGCTTCAAAAGCAGGTACATTTGTTTGTTTTTATTCTATTTTGCTTAAATTCACCTATGCTTTGCAAACATTTGGAAGACAGACCGTTCCTGGGTGGAGTGACTGTGGTCTTGAGCTTTCTCCATCTGTGTACTTTATCGCTATCGGACAGTGGAACGGTGGAACTCCAAATCCTTAGAAATGGTTTTGCAACCCTTTCTAGACTGATGAGCATCAGGAACTATTTTTGTAAGGTCCTCAGATTTCTTTTTATCATGGTGTGACGCCCCCCCCCCCCACCCGTGGGTTTACTAGTGTACTACAAGGGGTTGATGGTGAGCAGTCCATCCAGTGGTGGCAGAGGTACCGTGTTACAAGTGGTATGAAAGAGGAAGCATAGAGTTCTGGGAGTTGGGTTCCAGCATGGTAGAAGGCGAGGAGCCTCAGGGAGTAAAGGTAGGAGATAGGTTCCCCAAAGTATAGTATAAATCAGGCCCCCCTTTTTATTGTGTTGCAGTTAGCGACAGTGCTCCATCAATTAGGACCGATAGTTTGGTCACATGAGGAGAGCATGTCCAAGTAACGGCATGCCTCAGTGAGAAGAGCAGAGCAGAAAAGTCCCAAGGATGTCTGAGGAACGACCCTACAAGCCGATCCCTATCCACAGTATTTGGTACCCCCCGAGGAAGTGGCAGTTCCAGTACAGGAAAGTAACAGTAACGTTACACAGAACAGGCCAGGATCTCAGCAGGGGCTTGCAGTAAACGGAACCATAAGGATGTTGCTAACAAGAAAGGGCCCGGTCCACAAGATGAACTGGGAACAGTAAGAAGTAAATGCACCTCCCATGAGTGTTGAGTGTTAAGAGGGAGCACTTAGAGAAGAGCTGTGTCAAGAATGATTGCAGTATGGATGAAATAAAGTACAACAATATCAATCTAAAAATGTAATGGCGACGGCAGTATTCCCAAGCATCTGAACATGAATAAAGATTGAAGTTGTACTATAAAAACTCCTGCTGAGCATCTTTTTCCATCGCCTAGCCGACTACAGACCGCACCCTGAGACAAGGTAAATAATTGCTGATGTCACACACGCGCAACTAGCTCAATGTAACCTCCTTAGTAAACTGAGCAGGGAGGGTTACAGTGGCATGACCTGTTTCCACACACCTGTATGGTGAAGACCAAACTCACAACGTTTCTGATCTTTATATAGGGTGGTCCCTCACAAACTGACTCGTGAATATCTACGTGGTTATAATTATCCCCTTTAATTTAGCTGATAAAACCAGGGTGTGTTTTACTTTTGCACATAGACAAACAATGAATAATGAATTGTCAGGCTAATTCATACATCATTTTGTTTCAAAATATATGGTTAATATAAACCTTGTGTAAGAAAATACTGGTTTTGATTCATGAAGGTTATCGTGGAAAAACTATGGAATTTCTGTAATTATCATTGGGGTTCACAAACGTGTGTGTGTGTGTGTGTGTGTGTGTGTGTGTGTGTGTGTGTGTGTGTGTGTGTGTGTGTTTAAGAGTTGAAATCTTTCCATTTTAATAAAGGAAAAATGGTCTGATCGATCTTCTGTTTCGTACACAGTTTACCTGCTCAGTTTAAACCAATAGGATGTGACACAGTCCTTCACAATATAATCTGACTTTTGGTACACTATTGAGTATTTAAGAATAAAGCAAAAATTATATTGCTGCAGACATAAAAAGTGAAGGCTTTGTTAACACAAACGTAATTGATGCAATGGTGAATGAATTGGATGGTTGGAAGTGCTGGCAATATTAAATGCTCAGAATTTGATTTCATGGTTGCATAAAGCTATTAGAGAAAATAAAACCTTATTCAAATAAAGAAGTTGATGCATTTTTCAGATTAAAAAAAAAATTACAATTCTTTGCACTTAACTAATAGTCTCCTATATTTGTTGAAAAACATTCAACGTTATGTAAAAATTATATATAATTGTGTGTTTTGCAACTGTTCTAAAACTTTTTTTTATTTTATTCCAATGTTTAGAGGTTGCAGGAACGTTTTGTGCAAGGCAATGTAGATTTACATCTCCGTGTACCTCTTGAAAAAGAGATACCGGTTACATTACGTCAGAAGCCGGAGGATAGATTTCTGCAATTAGAGGAGGAAGAATTTCCACAACTAACACAGGTAATTTCTTCTGTTCCTCTATGCAGTAGTTTCCACCACAATCGTCAGATATAATTTGTAAATGAAATATTTAATACTAGATTGATAAATATATTGCTCTCATAGAGGAGTTCTCTTCTTTTTATTCTGTGACACTAGAGCAGCGTGAGGTTCGCTGCAGGGGGGGTGGGGGCGCGGGGTTTACAGAGGCTTCCCGAAGGCACTTAAATGAATGCCGGGGGAGCTGCAGGACCTCTGTAAACCTTACTTACCTTGATTCAGACGCTTCTGGTAACACGTCGCCATGGCAACATGGCGTCAAATGACGCCACAGGGTTATGTCACGTTGCCGTGACGGCATGGCGCCAGGACGTCTGAATCAAGTTAAGAGGGGGGGCACGAGGAGAAGGGGAAAGCCAGCAGGGGGGCGCAGGGGAAAAAGTTTGCGCCCCCCTGCACTAGAGAGAGAGACTTGCTTGCATCTGTGCGGTTTTCTC
The DNA here is from genome assembly GCF_040206685.1 of Ascaphus truei. Classification (NCBI taxonomy): domain Eukaryota; kingdom Metazoa; phylum Chordata; class Amphibia; order Anura; family Ascaphidae; genus Ascaphus; species Ascaphus truei. Next base: position 340,400,549 of record NC_134485.1, read on the forward strand.
ATTAGAAGTAATGCTTTGGTTAGGTTTTATTTAAATGATTTAGAAAGAAGATTTGAGGAAAAAGATGAATTATAGTGGACATTAACATATGTGCACTGTCTATAAGGAAAATTCTTTGGGGATTTTTGAAGTTGTTCCCATTAACCATGTCTAAACCAGGGGTTCCAGTCCTCAAAGCCCACCAACAGGTCAGGTATTAAGGATATCCCTGCTGTAGCACAAGTGGCTCAGTCTTTGTTTTCTCAATATTAATTTCTTTAAGGATGCTAAATTCTCGTTTTCCTGCCTCCATAGCCCCCCCCCCGTGCTCCCCGTTCCATGATGTGTAAATACCTTGTAACGCACACTTATCCAGGCTCTGCATTAGAAGAAGCTCTCTGAAGGCGTCTTAAAGGAGGGAGGGGGTGAGACATGCTATGAGTTTGGCAGCAGAATGCCTCTAGCAATCCTGGTTACAATGGGGATAATCATGGCTTCGGTTAAGAGTTGAGACTTTTTTTTTTAAGTATAACTAATTATGCATTTATTCAGTGTTCTTGCTATTTATTACCTGATACTGCTTCTATCATGTATAAACACATTAAGAGAGATCTATCTAATCTCAATATATATATATTTTTTTTATATATAAGGAAATGGAGAGAGAAATTAAGTGCGCTCTTTATGGTGGGAACCAAGATCAAGTTTTAAGTGACGGTTTTCGGTTAACAATCACTCGTAAAGATATCATGACTCTCAATAGTCTCAACTGGCTTAATGATGAGGTAAGTTTACACTGCTGTATCAGGTGCCATTTTCTGATTGAAGTACTTATAGGTTTATTGATTCCATTTTTATTTAGAATTATATAGACACACAATCCCTGCAAGGTCTAACCCCAACACCCACTGTGTGTGTGTGTGTGCCTGTCTCAAAAGGAGTGCTACTAGGAGTGACCAAATGTATACAACGAAAGACAACAATTCCCAATGCTACATCCAGTATGACAAAATATATATAGTTAAATACGTAACTTTTTATCTTCTCACAAGTAAGGGTAATTTAGTTCAACTTTTTGGCCAAAGCGTTCTAAGCCTGCAGCCACGTCCCTGCATGACCGCTATGCAAGTCCTAACACTACCTGTGATAATTCTCCCTAACTTCTACAGTGGAGGGAGAAATGTATCAATAGACCAGTCTTCCACCGGTGCATGAAAAAAATCCTGCTACTTAAAGTGGGAGAGGAGTGAGCTTAAAACCAGGGAGGGGGGGTCACTAACCTCCCTGGGTTTAAGCTCACTCCTCCCCACTGTTTAAAAGAGCGTTTTTTTCACAAGTAGTGTTAGGACCAGCGTTAGTGGTCATGCCGTGACGTGGCTGCAGCCGTATAGTGTTTTGATCAAAGAGTTTAACTAAATGACCCCTCTGAAAATATAACCATTTATGTATTTAACTATATATCTTTTGTCATATTGGATGTAGCATTGGGTATTTTGTCTTTTGTTTAGAATGAAATAGAAATAGCAGTGTCAGTCCAGAATGGAATCATTTGTAAATCCGTATCGGCGACCTGAGGAAGAGAACTCCTCGAAAGCTGCTCTTAATTTTTAGTCCAAATAAAAATGGTATCCCCTAATACCGAAGTACTCATTTGCTCTGCACTATCTTTATTTTGAAAAGAGTGGTTACAGTTCTGAGTTTGAATATACTACCTTAAAACAAAATCTTCAACCATATTACGTGAATCTGATAAAGGGGTTTAATTGGGGGAAAGGATTGAACCTTCACAGTATTAATAGTAATTGTACAGTATATCAGTCCTCAAAGATCAGCCTTTCATATGACACTTTCTGCTGTATATTTCAAAGTAAAACTCCATATGGTTATACTGCTAGGTGGGCTATTAAAGCTTGGCACAGAATAAATATTCATGAGGAACTAACACTTTTTAACGTTGTTTGACAAAAACATTGACATCTGCTAATAATTATTCACACTGACACTTTAAATTGTGGGTGTGGGATTTTATGAATATTGAGGGTAAACATTTTTGTTCATCACCAGCACTGAACTTCTATTTTAGGTCGGAGAGGGCAGTAAACGCACTTGGGTTTTATTTTTTTAACGCTCTTGGTGATTATGGCTATTCTGTGAATTTTAGTACCAGTAACACAAACCAATAGGATTGTTTTGCATAGATATGCTTGTGGTAACTGTGTATTAATGAGAAAATTAGTTATGTAGAAGTGTTTAGATATTCTGATATCTGCTATAAAGGTAAACATATTGGTGTATACCTTTTTTATAACCATAAGTTAAACGCTTTTAGCAGCATATGTTGCTTTATTACCACTAGTAATGTGCCGAGATTTTGCTTTACTGCAGTTTCAATCAAAGTTTATAAAAGTGTGAGAAACCACAAAAAAACGTAGATCTAATTTTTGGAGCCAAATGTTCGATCAATATTTTTCCCTATTGATCAACATTTACATTTTTAAATTGGCAGCCCCATGACTTTGTTAAACTAAACAAAAACTTAGTGGAAAGTGGTACCACTAAGGTATTTCGCACTCAATTCTCCTCCTCACTTTTAAAGCTTTACACTCTTCTGCCCTTCCTTACATCTCAGCCCTAATTTCTCGCTATGCACCATCCCGACTCTTGCGTTCCGCTCAAGGATGTCTTCTCTCTACCCCCTTTTGTATCTAAAGCCCTCTCCCGCCTTAAACCTTTCTCACTGACTGTCCCACACCTCTGGAATGCCCTTCCCCTCAATACCCGACTAGCGCCCTCTCTATCCACCTTTAAGACCCACCTTAAGACACACTTGCTTAAAGAAGCATGCGAATAGCACTGTGGATTATACTAGACACATGATACATATTGCTTGGCCCCCTGCAGACGCACTTACCAGAACTCCATCCTACTGTCTCTGTACGGTCTTCCTACCTACCAATTAGACTGTAAACTCCTCGGAGCAGGGAGTGTTCTTCCTACATGTTACTTTTATGTCTGAAGCACTTATTTACATGATCTGTTATTTATATGATTGTCACGTGTATTACTACTGTGAAGTTTTTTTTTTTTTTTTTACCCCTCTCTCTCGACAGGTCAATCCTAACACTTGAAGCAGCTCTACGCTGTTGGTGTTTAGGAGGGACAGGGTCGCTAGCTTATGTATAGGCAGGTACAGGTAGGTATGTAGGCAGGAAACTACAGAGTGAGTTTTATTTTTTGTATTTTTCCGGAGAGGTGACTGTCTTCCTTGTGAAACAAAGGGGTGTTTTCCAACTACTGTATACAGGTTGTTAGCACTGCTGCTGTACAGCCTGTGTTAGGGGAACCGATTGTGGCGGAGTTCAGCTTGGAGTAGTTAATTATTTCACCTTCAGGCTTGCTCATTGGAAGTAGGTCAGTATGAGTATTTGCTGGTTTCCTCTGTTGGAGATGGAAATTTGGCAGGGCAAGTTTTGGCAGCAGCAGTCTCGTCAGAACCCAAGTATTTATCTTTCTCCAACATGCAAATCCTCATGCTACTTGCTTCTGCTGCTTCATCCATGGCCTCTTCCTCTGAAAGTTTGTACACTGCAGTGTCTGCTGTTGTAGTGTTGCTCTTACTGAGCCTCTACCCTTCTCCTCCTCCCCCCCCTTTTTTTTCTCTCTTCACATTGTGGATGGAAATTGGCGGTGGAGTTAGGAACACAAAGAAAATGTAGAGATATGCTATAAACCTCCAAATATCTGTGAGATGGAGGAAGCCAAAATACCTTTGTAAATGGAGATGGCATCAAAACTAGGCCATATTTGCATAATTGCTGATTTTAATTATCCAGATATAGACTGGGACAATGAGATTAGCATTACAACAAAAGGAAACCGTTTTTTGGGGGTGCTTAAAAGACAATTACATAACCCAATGTTTTGAGGAACCAGCCACGAAAGGGGCAATACTAGATTTGGTAATATTAAACAATGTAGAAGTAATAACAAATATACATGTCTGGCAACATTTGGGAAAAAGTGATCATAACAAGATCTCATTTGAAATAAATCATCAAAAACCATGTTACATTGGTTCAACAATAACCTTTACATTTTAGAAAGGCAGGTTTTAATAAACTGAGGAATAATCTACAAGGCATAAATTGGGATGATTTTGCAGGGAAAATGTGGAATATAAATGGGCAGTCTTTAAAACAGTTTGAAAAGCACACTTCGTGTATACTCTTGGGTAATACATCTACAGCAGGGCCCCAGTCATGCGGCAGGTTTCGTTCCAAGGACCCGCCAAAAAGCGGATCCGGCGTTTTCGTTATGTGCGCATGCGCAGACCGGCAATGCGCCGTTCTACGCATGTGCAACTTCGGCAAAGCTCCTCATTCTGCGTATGCGCGACCCCGGACCGGCTCGTTCTGCACATGCGCAACAATGGCGGCCCCCTCTCGGTATCGGCGGATCGCCGAAAAGCGGGGTGCCGAGAAGCGGGGCCTTCCTGTAAAAGAAATACAGCTAAACCCCGTGATAGTGTGACCTGCTACAACGTGGATCCACTTATAACTCGGTCTGAGCGTGGTTCCCGTTTTTAAAATGCTACGCTGCATTTTTTTTTTTTAAATATAAATATTCAATGCTTTATCACTAACAGACACAAGGGGGGAGAGGGAGAGACACACACACGGGGGGGGAGAGAGACACACACACTGGGGGGAGAGAGGCGCACACACTGGGAGAGAGAGACACACACAGGGAGGAGAGAGACACACGGGGGGAGAGAGACACACACGGGGGGAGAGAGACATACACGGGGGGAGAGAGACACACACGGGGGGAGAGAGACACACACGGGGGGAGAGAGACACACACGGGGGGAGAGAGACACACACACGGGGGAGAGAGACACACACACGGGGGAGAGAGACACACACACGGGGGAGAGAGACACACACACGGGGGAGAGAGACACACACACGGGGGAGAGAGACACACACACGGGGGAGAGAGACACACACACGGGGGAGAGAGACACACACACGGGGGAGAGAGACACACACACGGGGGAGAGAGACACACACACGGGGGAGAGAGACACACACACGGGGGAGAGAGACACACACACACGGGGGAGAGAGACACACACACACGGGGGAGAGAGACACACACACACGGGGGAGAGAGACACACACACACGGGGGAGAGAGACACACACACACGGGGGAGAGAGACACACACGGGGGAGAGAGACACACACACACGGGGGAGAGAGACACACACACACGGGGGAGAGAGACACACACACACGGGGGAGAGAGACACACACGGGGGAGAGAGACACACACACACACGGGGGAGAGACACACACACACGGGGGAGAGACACACACACACGGGGGAGAGACACACACACACGGGGGAGAGACACACACACACACACGGGGGAGAGACACACACACACACGGGGGAGAGACACACACACACACGGGGGAGAGACACACACACACACGGGGGAGAGACACACACACACACGGGGGAGAGACACACACACACACGGGGGAGAGACACACACACGGGGGAGAGACACACACACACACGGGGGAGAGAGACACACACACACACGGGGGAGAGAGACACACACACACACGGGGAGAGAGACACACACACACACACGGGGGAGAGAGACACACACACACACACGGGGGAGAGAGACACACACACACACACGGGGGAGAGAGACACACACACACACACGGGGGAGAGAGACACACACACACACACGGGGGAGAGAGACACACACACACACGGGGGAGAGAGACACACACACACGGGGGAGAGAGACACACACACACGGGGGAGAGAGACACACACACGGGGGAGAGAGACACACGGGGGAGAGAGACACACAGACACACACGGGGGAGAGAGACACACAGACACACACGGGGGAGAGAGACACACAGACACACACGGGGAGAGAGACACACAGACACACACGGGGAGAGAGACACACAGACACACACGGGGGAGAGAGACACACAGACACACACGGGGGAGAGAGACACACAGACACACACGGGGAGAGAGACACACACACACACACGGGGGAGAGAGACACACACACACACACGGGGGAGAGAGACACACACACACGGGGGAGAGAGACACACACACACGGGGGAGAGAGACACACGGGGGAGAGAGACACACACACGGGGGAGAGAGACACACACACACACACACACACGGGGAGAGAGACACACACACACACGGGGAGAGAGAGAGACACACACACGGGGGAGAGAGACACACACACGGGGGAGAGAGACACACACACGGGGGAGAGAGACACACACACACACGGGGAGAGACACACAGACACACACGGGGAGAGACACACAGACACACACGGGGGGAGAGAGACACACACGGGGGGGAGAGAGACACACACGGGGGGGGGAGAGAGACACACACACACGGGGGGGGGAGAGAGACACACACACACGGGGGGGGGAGAGAGACACACACACACGGGGGGAGAGAGACACACACACACGGGGGGGAGAGAGACACACACACGGGGGGGAGAGAGACACACACACACGGGGGGGGAGAGATACACACACACGGGGGGGGAGAGAGAGACACACACACACACACACGGGGGGGGAGGGGAGAAAGAGATACACACACAGGCTGGGATTCCCCAGAGTCAGAATACATTTTTAGCGGGCTGATAAAAGGTTGGAAATTAGTGAGGTACAAAGTACAAGAAAGAGAGCAGCACTCAAAGGGTCAGGTGAGGAAAGGCCGTGGGGGCTGAAGCTTTGTTCCCACTAAATTAATATCCACTTTTTGCACCTGAAATGCAGTGATGAGCTTTACCTTGCCAGGAGAAATCTTCGAGTTTTTTATTTTTTATATACAGTCGCCTCACATTGTGGCCGCAGTGCTGGAATCATTGCACCTCCATACTTTCCTGGTATATTTCTTTTAGCCCACTAAGGTATTTCATACTCAGGGCATGCAGAGAACAGCGCTAATAGCAATCTCGCCATTTTCCGGCTAAAAACAGCCGAAAATGGCGAGATTTGAAAAAAGCGCCATTTTTTTTTTCCCATTGAAATTCGCCGCGCGGCTGGAGAGTTTCTAATCTCTCCAGTTTTTTTTTCTGCCATATGCAGAGAGCCGCGATCGCCATCTAGTGGCTGTTCGCGCCAAAAAAATGGCGCGATTTTCAAAATTTTTCCTCTCCACCAAGAAGCTGGCGCTCCGCGGCCGGTGGAGGGGAAAAAAAAAAAAAGCGATTTTTTCCCCACTAGTTTCAACAGCGCTTATAGCGCTGATTGAAACTCTCCATATGCAGAAAGGCTTGTAAATGCAGTTTTCTGCCCTTTCTGCATATGGAGAAAAAAACTCTCCAAAAAAGCTAAAATTTTTCCCCCTCTCCAATTCTAAAATTCGCTGCTCTCTGCATGAGGCCCTCAATTCGCCTCCTCACTTTTAAAGCTTTACACTCTTCTGCCCCTCCTTACATCTCAGCCCTAATTTCTCGCTATGCACCTGCCCGACTCTTGTGTTCCGCTCAAGGATATCTTCTCTCTACCCCCTTTGTATCTAAAGCCCTCTCCCGCCTTAAACCTTTCTCACTGACTGCCCCACACCTCTGGAATGCCCTTCCCCTCAATACCCGACTAGCGCCCTCTCTATCCACCTTTAAGACCCACCTTAAGACACACTTTCTTAAAGAAGCATATGAATAGCACCGTGGATTATAGTAGACACATGATACATAAAGCTTGGCCCCCTGCAGACACACTTACCAGAATTCCCTCCTACTGTCTCTGTACGTTCTTCCTACCTACCAATTAGACTGTAAACTCCTCGGAGCAGGGAGTGTTCTTCCTACATGTTACTTTTATGTCTGAAGCACTTATTTACATGATCTGTTATTTATATGATTGTCACGTGTATTACTACTGTGAAGCGCTATGTATACTAATGGCGATATATAAATAAAGACATACATCTTTTTGTATGAAACTGAGGTGGGCCACGGTCTCTGGGTTGGCTAGTATCTTATTACAGTGGAAGTGTTCATGGTACTGCTGCTTTGTAGAAGACCCTACGTGGTGGAAACGGGTCGGAGAAGGATGGTAGATGAAGGCAGCTTACACTGAAAGTAGCTATATAATTAAAGTGTATTCTGTGTTTTTTTACAAGATCTTTAAAGCCTTTGATGTGGTCCAAATGACTTAAATGTTCAGCAATGTCATGACACATGTACAGGCTGTCCTCGTTTTACGACATTTCGTTTTATGACGAACGGCTTATCCGACGCTAGTCAATGCATCCCTATGGCCCGTTTTACGACGCCCGGACGGCTTATCCGACGCTCTTACGACGCTTTACAAAATTCCTACAATTGCCCAATCAGAAGGCTGCAGGTTAGGGAAATCATTCTGAACAGTCTGTGTGAAGGTTTAGTGGTGTATTTTAGGCCCTAACCATGTCTGATAAAAGCAAAAAGCAAAGTGCTGTTACTCCAAAAAGTATTAGAAAATCTATTACTTTGGAGACCAAACAAAACATAATAAAGCGCTCTAAGAAAGGAGAGACGAACACAGAAATTGGACGTGCCTTGGATATACCTCGCACAACTATTGTGACAATAATAAAAGATAAGGCAAGAATCTTGGAACAGATCAAGGGCTCAGCACCTATGCAAGGTACAACAATAAGGCAACGTGTTGGGCATATTGCTGAGGTAGAAAAACTCCTCATCATATGGCTGGAAGATCAATCCCAGCGTCATGTACCTATTAGTTTAGCCTTAATTCAGGCCAAGGCTTTGAGTCTTTATGAGGACATTAAGCACCAGCATGGAGAAGGGACCACTGAGGAAACGTTCACTGCAAGTAAGGGCTGGTTTATGCGGTTTAAAGAGAGGACAAACTTGCATAACATTAAAGTGACCGGTGAAGCTGCTAGTGCTGATGAGGAGGCAACTAAAACCTTCCCTGTTACATTGGCCAAAATTATAGAGGACGGTGGCTATTGCGCATGTCAAGTGTTCAGTGTTGATGAGACTGGGCTCTACTGGAAGAAAATGTCCAGTAGAAGCTACATTGCAAAAGAGGAAAAATCTATGCCTGGTTTTAAAGTTGCAAAGGACAGGCTGACTCTTCTGCTTGGATCAAATGCTGCAGGTGATTTCAAGCTAAAACCTTTGCTTGTTTATCATGCAAAAAACCCTAGGGCATTCAAGGGTTATGCAAAGAGCATACTTCCAGTGATTTGGAAGTCCAACCGTAAGGCATGGGTAACAGGGAGCCTTTTTGAGGACTGGTTCCAGCATCAATTTATCCCAGCTCTGCAATTATATTGCATAAACCAGAATCTTGATTTTAAAGCATTGCTGCTCCTTTGACAATGCTCCTGGCCATCCCGTGTACCTGGATGACCATCATCCAAACGTCATGGTGGTTTTCATGCCTCCCAACACCACCTCATTGATACAGCCGATGGACCAGGGGGTTATCGCATCTTTCAAGGCCTACTACCTTAGGCGAACATTTGCCCAGGCCATCAGAGCAAATGATGTGGAAGGAGATTCAACGTTGAAAGAATTTTGGAAGGGTTACAACATTCTCCATGCAGTAAGAAACATCGGAGAGGCATGGAATGAGGTCAAACAATCCCATTTAAATGGAGTTTGGCGTAATTTGTGCCCTGATTTTGTGTCAGATGTCCAAGGCATTACAGAGACTGTTGCAGAGGTTACAGAAACTGTTGTGCAAATGGCCAGAGATCTCAACTTGGAGGTGGAAACCGAGGATATTGAGGAGTTGCTCGCCTCACATTCTAACAAGTTGAGCAATGAAGACCTCATGCAATTAGAAGAGCAAAAAATTGCTGAAGAGGCCCACCAATCTGCTGAAGTGGCACAGCCACGTAAATCTTTGTCAACCAAAATGTTGGCTGCGGCATTCAAGCACATTGATAGTGCACTGGTCATATTTGAGGAAGTTCAACAGTCAGTTGTGGAGTGTCCAGCCAAATCAGCTGCTATAGAGAGATCTACACGCAGAAAAGGAAAGGATATGTCCAGACTTCATTGAAGAAATTCATCAAGAGGCCCAAACCTTCAAGTCCACCTACATCACCTCCAAAAAGTCCGTTGTCTGTTGTACAGAATACAGTATAGTTTTATTTTTATAGTTTTGTTTTACAGTTCTGGAATCAATAAATATAATGTTTACATCATAATCTATGTGTGTGCTGCATATCTTATTGCTTGAGTAACATTTTCTGTGTATTTTAGCATTAAAAATGCCTTCAGGAACGGAACGTTTGATTTAAAAACGGTGTTCCTATGGGAAAACGGGTTTCGCTTTACGACGCTTCGCTATCGCTATCATTTTGAGTAACGCATTGCGTTGGATAACTGCGTACCGCCTGTAGATCCATTCTCCTGCATCTTATGAAGACCTTTTCCCCAAGGTTTCTACCTTGGGTACTGACCTGTCATAGAGTTCTCCGAAGTGCACAGTTGCTCTCTGAGCTTCTCTATATCGTCGAGGTGCGTCTGCTCGTACAGGGTGCTCCCAACTCCGCACGAATACCGTCGTGTGTCTCTTTCCGTGTGTGTGTCTCTGTCTCCCTGTGTGTGTCTCTGTCTCTGTGTGTGTGTGTGTGTCTCTCTGTCTCCGTGTGTGTGTGTCTCTGTCTCCGTGTGTGTGTGTGTCTCTGTGTGTGTCTCTGTCTCCGTGTGTGTGTCTCTGTCTCCGTGTGTCCGTTATCAATAAAGATTTGAATAGATGTTTAAAATAAAATTAAAAAAGCAAACATCTATTCAAAGCTTTATTGGTAATGGACACACACACACACACACACAACACCCCCTGCTGTGATGGCTGACCCATGGTGTCGGATCCCCTGCACCTTGCTCCGAGTAAATTCTGATCACGGAGGCCATTTTCCCCCGCGATCCCGGTTATAACGCGATCTAATTATGTGGACCCCCGAGCACCACGTTATAACTGGGTTCAGCTGTACGTCTAAACCAATGTGGCTAAATAAACAGGTAGGGGAAGGAATAAAAAGTAGAGTCGGGCATTTAGATTTAGTCAGAAGGGACAGAGGCATCATATCAGAATTATAAGGAATGTAACAAAAGTTGCAAAACGGCAATCACATTAGCAGAAAATTAAAAAAGGATTGAAATAGAAAGTAAGATCAACCCTAAAGTTATTTACGTATCTTAATAAAAAATTAGAAAAGAAAATATAGGACCATTTCAATGTGAGATGGGCAGGCAAATGATTGGAGATGAGGAAAAAGTAGAGGTATTAAATAAGTTCTTTGCCTCTGTATTTACCAATTGAAATAGTAGTGCCACAGGAGGGATGGCACAACCTTTATATTAATGAACAATTTTTTAACTTGGGAAGAAGTTCATAAGCGGCTTAATTAAAGTAAATAAGGCACCTGACCCCGATGGCATACATCCAAGAGTTTTTAAGGAGCCAAGTTCAGTAATAACCAAACCATTACATTTAATATTCAAGAACCCAAAAAACGACAAAAGGGGTGCACAGTCCCAATTACGCCATTAAGTAGGCAGTGAGTGTACTGGTGAACCGGTAATGTTCTCCAACAGGATAAAAAGACCTGCTGAAATTGAGAGCTACCAAATAAGAACGATTAACCCTAGTGTAAAACTGTATTACAAAAATACATGCAGGCAATCACAATTGTACTTACAAAATATCCATTTAAAGCGAGCCTCGAGTGGTAATATGGGGACTTTTTAACTATTGAATTATTATTATCATTATTATTATTATTAATTATTGACCTTGAGGTTGGCATCGAGAGCAAAGTCTCCATCTTTGCTGATGACACTAAATTGTGTAACGTGGTCGAATCGGAGCACAATGTAATTTCTCACCAGAAGTACTTGGATAGACTGAAAACTTGGGCAGGTAAATGACACATAACCATGCATTTATCTGTATTAAAGCTTATGTGTTTGGGAAACAAGAATAAACAGACAATTTACACATTAAATGGGGATAAATTAGGAGATTCCCCGAAGGAGAAGGATTTAGGAAAGCTTGAAGACAGCAGGCTTAGCAATGGTGCCCAAAGTCATGCAGAAAAGTTCTTACTTTGCATTAAACAGGGAATGGATGGAAGGGAAGTACAGCAGGGCCCCAGTCATGCGGCATGTTCCGTTCCAAGGACCCGACGCAAAGCGAAAATCGCTGGAAAGCGGATCCAGTGATTTTTGATATGTGCACATGCGCAGACCGGCAATGCGCTGTTCTACGCATGTGCAACTTCGGCAAAGCCCCTCATTCTGTGCATGCGCGACCCCGGACCGGCCCGTTCTGCGCATGCGCGACATCGAACCGGGCCGTTCTGCGCATGCGCAACAATGGCGGCCCCCTTCTCGGTATCGGCGGATCGCAGAGAAGCGGGGCCTTCCTGTAGACATATTATTCCCCTCTTTAAAGCATTAGTTAGGCCATACCTTGACTAGGGAGTACAGTTTTGGGTACCACTCCGTTATAAAGGACATTCTGGAACTAGAAAGTGCAGAAAAGAGCCACCACATTGATAAAGGGGATGGATAATGTGATTTATGAGGAGAGGCTAGCTAAATTAGATTAGTTTACATTAGAAAGAGGCATCTAAGAGGGGATATGATAACTATATATAAATATATTTAGGGACAATACAAGGAGCTTTCCAATTAACTATTCATCCCAAGGGCAGTACAAATAACACAGGGTTATACCTTAAGGTTGGAGGAAAGGAGATTTCACCAGCAACAAAGGAAAGGGTTCTTTACACCAGCGTTGCGCAAACTGTGGGGCGCGACCCCCCAGGGGGGGCGCGACACTGCCGACGGGGGGCGCGGGGTTTACAGAGGCCCCGCGCGCTTCCCGAAGGCACTTAAATTAAGTGCCGGGGGAGCTGCAGGGCCTCTGTAAACCTAACTTACCGTGGCTCCGGCGGCTTCCTCCCTGCGGCGCCATGGCAACGCGGCGTCAAAATAACGCTACGAGGTCATGTGACGTCACGTTGCTATGGCAACGTGACGTCATTACGCCGGAGCGCGGGTAAGTTGGGGTTGGGGGGGGCGCGGGAGCGAGGGGACAGCCGTCAGGGGGGCGCAGGGAAAAAAGTTTGCGCCCCCCTGCTTTACACTAAGGGCAGTTACAATGTGGAATTCATTACCCATGGAGACGGTGATGGCAGATACAATAGATATCATCAAAAAAAGTTGGACATCTTTTTATAAAGGAACTACAGGGATATACCAAACATGGGAAGGATGTTGATCCAGGGAGTAATCTGATTTTCCAATATTTGGAGTCCGGAAAGAGTACATTTTTCCCATTATGAGATCATTAGATGATGTCATTGAGGTTTTTTTGTTTGCCTTCCTCTGGGTCAATATACAGTCAATATACTGTAAATACAAATATAGAATAAGTATCTGTCTAAATTTAGCATAGGTTGAACTTGATGGATGTACGTGTTTTCTATGAACTTAATCTACTATGTAACTACGTACGCACATCTATATGCACACATACATATACTGTACGCGTGTGTATGTATGTACAAATACACACACACGTATTTTTATATTTGTGTGTGTGTGTGTGTATGTATATGTGTATATATATATATATATCTATATATATCTATATATTTATGTATCACTTTTTTTTTTTTTTTTTTTTTGCTAGAAGTCTTTTATTATAAAGAGTTTTTGTTTTTCAATTAATGAGCCACCAGTTTAAGGCTATTGACTTAATAATCATAGCCAAATTTAGCTTTTTGTCAGTGGCCTAGGACAGTGGTGCGCAAAGTTGGGGGCGAGATTTTTCTGGGGGGGTGCTGCGTTGCAGGGGCTCCGCGCTCTTCCCCCCCCCCCCCCCAAGGCATTTAAATTAAATGCAGGGGGTTCGCTTTAGGCCCCTGGAACTCTAAACTTACCTTGTCTCTACCGGTGTCAGGACTCCATGGCAACGCAGCGTAATTTGACATCACAAGCGTCAAATGACGTCGCGGGTCACATGACCCCGCCACGTGAGGTCAGGGGGACGGTGCGCGCAGAGGAGCGCAGCAAAAAAAGTTTACGCACCCCTGACCTAGGATATGCAACTTGGTGCTAGCAGTGAGCTAGGTTTGTTCTTAAAGTTTTCATAATATAAAGGAACTTTGAACCTCCCCTCAGTAATTGTACACGTTGTAGTACAGCAAACTGTTTAATGGAGTAGTGCTGGTTTTTATATTAGGGGCTGCTGCTGGTCTATGGTGTTTTAGAAGCCACCTCTGCTGCACACATCACCACTACCCATGTATTCCTTTTCATTATTATCATAATCCTCCACCTTTGTAGTTATATAGGTATGTTGTGTAATATTATGTACTGCTTTACCTGAGGCTAAAATGTAATTGCCTCTCCACCCCCCCTTTTCTGAGCATGTCTGAGACTGACTAACTTCACAGGTAGTCCTGCTGGCGCTCTTCCACACCCACAGGAAGAGAGGCCTGTCCAGTCACGTCCCTGCCCGCCCCATCCTCAGCAGAGTCTTTGTGTGCTTAGTTTGGCCTTGATGACTGCTCTCCCATAAGCCACTTCAAATTGTGCCAGTGACTTATACTGTTTTTTTTTTTTTTTTTTTTTTTTTTTTTAAACCCGTTCCACCCCAGGTAAAAATGTCCTAATTCTGTTATTTATCTTTGTACTAGAAAGGTGCTGCTTAATTAGTACTACTTTTTTTGGGGGCGGGGAGGTGGGGGGTGCAGAGATTTCCTCTGAGGTCCTACTCTTTTTCCTGCTGCTGCCACAACCACAATGGCCAGCACTGTGCCACGTTCCCACGCCCCCTCTGTTGCCAATATAACTATTAATAATCTATATGTACAGATGTAGCCAGACTTAACTGTTTTCGATACCGGGGCACACTATCCCCGGAGCTGCGGCTTTAAGCTTTATCAGCCATGTTTTCGAAGACTCGAAGTCTTGCTTATTTGTATGTCTAGTCCTGGTGACACTCCCAATGCAGAAACTCCTCTTTCTGTGCACACACGATTCCTGCCTGCTCCCTTCACTGCTCGCGCCCCACCTTACCTCTTAGGTCGGCATCAAATGACGCTGCAGGGTTATGTGACGTGACCACGCTGCGTTGCCATGGTGGTTGCCATGGTGGTGGGCGTCACATGACCCTGCGGCGGCGTGACGCCACGTCGCCATAGCAACGCGTCACACCAGCCATCTGAACCTCTAAGTTCAGTTGCAAAGGCCTCACGTGATCCCCAGTCCTATGCAACCGCCCGCGCCCCCCCCCCAAGAAAAATCCTGCGCACCCCTGCTTTATACTGTAACTAGTTGTAAAAAAGATGGTTTTCTGTTTCAGTTTAGACTAGTTCTAACACATGCTCTGAAATTATCTTCTGACTTATTAGTATTTATGAGTTTCTCAATTTGGTTGTTTTGTTTTTGTTTTGTTTTTCAACAGATCATAAATTTCTATATGAATCTCATGATGGAACGAAGTAAACGAAAAGGCTTACCAAAAGTCCATGCATTCAATACATTTTTTTTCACAAAGTTAAAAACTGCTGGATATCAAGCAGTGAAAAGATGGACAAAAAAGGTGGACATTTTCTCTATGAATATTTTATTGGTACCTATTCATCTTGGCGTGCATTGGTGTTTGGCAGTAAGTAAGAAATTGCATTTAAATTATATTGGTTTTGTTATTTGCTATATGTTTTATTTAGAATAACTTGGTTAGAGGGACAGTCCGAACAAGCCGGTTGACGACAGCGAGTAGACTCATTGCTTTGGCGCAAATGGCTGGTTAGTAATAATAATAGCATGTTTTTGTATAGCGTTGCTAGTTATACGTAGCGCATTACAGAGACATTTTGCAGGCACAGGTCCCTGCCCCATGGAACTTACAATCTGTTTTTGGTGCCTGAGGCACAGGGAGATAAAGTGACTTGCCCAAGGTCACAAGGAACCGATACCGGGAATTGAACCAGGCTCCCCTGCTTCAAACTCTCAGTGCCAGTCAGTGTCTTTTACTCACTGAGCCGCTCCTTCTCCCTAGTATAGGACCACACTTTAGTGTTGAGAGGCGCAAATGACAGTTTGCATGTATGTCATTGAAATAACGACTCAACTGGTGGAGCCGGAGGCATATCTATTCCAATTTAAATGAGCTCTACATGGGCGTGTACACGTTAATTGGCAGCCGTGTGTTGGCATTCAATATATACCTGATTCAGCATAGGTGGCTCAATTAGTGGGTCAGTCATAATGACGGACTACTGATTGAGCCATCTGTGCTGAAGCAGGGATATACTGAACCTGAACCAGATGGTGGCACTAGAGGACTGGAGTTCACCACCCTTTGACTATACTAAAAGTACCCAGCTTTTGCAGTATTCCTTTTCTAGAGCCATGTCTGTAATTGCTGCTCTATTGATGCCCAGATCGTGGTAGAGTTGCACTAGTGTACACTGTTCCTCACCTTTACCAATACCGCTTTGATGTTAACAAAACCTCCATGTTCAAACCCTAAACCCCAAGGGTACTTGGGAAAGTAAATTACGTATGTGTTATAAAATCAATAGTAGGATAGATTTGTGTATTTTTGGCCTCCGATGACTAACCTATGGTGATGTAATCCTATTGTGGCAAATAAAACAATTGCCACATGGGTGGTTTTCTGGGTGCGCTCACAAAGTAATCTGTCAGAGCATTATTGGAATGTTTAGAGCAGCGGTGCGCAAACTGGGGGGCGCACCCCCCCAGGGGGGCGGGAGATTTGTCTGCGGGGGCTATGGCGGTTGCAGAGACCCCACATGACACCGCAGCGTCATTTAACATGGATGCACGAGACCCAGGGCAAGCATGACAGAGGGAAGCAAAAGTTTGCACTCCTCTGGGTTAGAGCCTCCTTTTTGAATAAATTGGAGCGTGGTTAAGCTCAGCTGGACCCCTGGTTCCAATGATATATTTAATGCTCTCTTGCTGCCTTTCACCATTATCACCTAGCATACAGTGCTTCCACTGCAGCAAGGGATTCTGGGAAATGACATGCAAATTAGCACACCTTTTGCCTGAAATCAATTTTTACATGGAACCCTTATAAGCTAATGCTAGCTGTTAACACAGCTTTTAAGCACATAGGCTAGGGAGAAGGAGTGGCTCAGTGAGTAAAGACACTGTCTGGCACTGAGCAGGGCAATAGTGTTCCCTAGAACACGGAGAACTGGGGCTCAAAATAAAATGGGATTCACTATAAAGAAAGAGACTACTGGTATAAATCCAGAATCCTTTCTACTGTATGATGCAATGTAGTATACAATAGGAAAAAACCCTTTGCAAGCCTTGACAATAATAGTCCTTAGAGGGTACTTATAGAGGATTTAGCATTTGAACTGCGGCCATCAGACCATATATGTATTCAGACGCATAGACATAAGCCTCTAGTACAATATACAAGTCCAGCAATAAATGGAATGATACTCACAAATAGATGAATAATGATTTGTCACTCCCTAGTGAGAACCGCAGCAGCAGGAGTTTCTTCACTTGCAGGGTTCAAATCCTTTTTGCAGTTCGTTGTCTGTGTGCAAACGTTGGAGGGTGATAGCCTAATCTTTCTCTGTTGGTTAAGTCCACGCTAGCGCTGAGCGGGTCGAGCGGGCGGCGCTTGCGGCGGGAAATTACATATATAGATATATGTAAGTCCCCGCTCTTGCGCGTGCACACACAAGCTCAGCCGCGATCGGCGTGTAGGTAAATAAAAAATCTATACTTACCCGGACGCTCAACTACCCGCAATGCCCCCCGCGTGCGTACAAGCCGGACACCCGGCAGTCATGCTTAGAGCTCTCTCCAAGCATGAGCGCGTTAAGCGCCAGGGGGGACTTAGCCTTAGGCATAAAGCCAAAAAACGCTGCACCACAAAATTGAAAGAGCAAAAAGTTTGATAATAAACGATTTATTATGCCAAAAAAAAAAAAAAAAGAAAGCGTTATACTGACATGTTTTGCCCAAACTGGCTTTATCAAAGTGCATAAAATCTTACCTCCAGCATTGGTTTTTGTATGTCCGCCGAACCAGGAAGTAACTGATTGATTCGCGCCACACATATCCACATGATGACGTCAAAAGAGTCATCACGCCAACTCATGTTGTTAAAAAAAAAAAAAAAAAAATCTTTATTATACCTAACAAAAACCCAAAAGAACAAATAAAATTAATATACAAAAAACTTATTAAAAAAATTATTGTGGAACAAATAACATATAATAAGCAAAACCAGAATGTTACCCACAACAAAAATATATAAATTAAAAGTCCAATTTATGATTACAGAAAGGTATCATTGGGGGTATGACTTACTCAATTGACATGATTGAACCGTGTATCCTCACATTCTAAAATGCCTATATAATCATATATTTACA
This sequence comes from Ascaphus truei, assembly GCF_040206685.1. NCBI lineage: Eukaryota > Metazoa > Chordata > Amphibia > Anura > Ascaphidae > Ascaphus > Ascaphus truei. The sequence continues at coordinate 340,419,031 of NC_134485.1, forward strand.
TTAGTATATTATAATTTTTATTCATGTGAGGAAGACATTGTGTTTGACAGCTATATATCAAATGTGCATAGATGTACAACCAATATCAGGCTATTGAATGTTTAAATTTTCAAAGCTGTTGTTAATCATACATATAAACATATGTCCATTAAGTTATGATTATGCATCCATGCACACAAAGAATCTCTATTGAGCAAACACAATATCATAATATGATTAAATGTCTCATCAAAGGATATATCTGTGTCTTATTGTTCATAATCACTGATTATACAGAAAAACAATTATTTTTATCTATATAGAACATATATCTGCATACACAGCACATAGTGACGTAATCCATATCGGTATACATATAAAGCACCATATGCATAACCTGACTGAACAGTCTATATCTTCTATGTATACAGAGAGTACTGCACTGATTAATACTTAACACGAAAAAGACTAAACTATCATTCTTTAGAATATCAATTTTGAAAGATCTAGATATGACAGTTGCTAAACATCAATTTCAAGAAGTGCAGATATAAAGAATACTGATATGAGATGGACAGAAGAGGATGCAATGGATCGTTCACAAAAAACTACTAGTGTCCCAATCTGTGTTGAGACCGAGAGGTATTCTAGTGCGTAGAGTCAAGATCCAGCATCTCTCTTCTATCGAGTCTCTTTACCCAATCTCCACCTCTAACGGGTGGCGGAATATGTTCAATGCCCTTAAAGGTAAATCCGATTTACCCATAGGGCAAGTTGCAGCATGTTTGGAAACAGGGTGGTTGAGGTCTCCTTTTTTAATTAACTCCGATGTTCCTGGATTCGCTGTTTAAGAAAACGTATCGTACGCCCTTCATATTGTTTTCCACAGCCACAGGTAAGAAGATAGATGACCAACTTGGTTTCACAGTTGATAAATGAATAAGTCCCATAACTTCTACCTGTGACTGTGGAAGCAAAGCGAGCAGATACCTGCGTAGTAGGACATGTAATGCAATGATTGCATCTAAAAAGGTGCCATTTGGCCTATTCATAACAATTTTATCCATTTGAAAAAGACTCAGAGACAGTTAGCCAATGTCTTGGCCTTGCGAAAGACAAATCTAGGGCCCTCACGGACAAAGGAGCTAATTGCGGGATCCAGCTGGAGGATCTTCCAATGCTTTTTAACAATGGCTTTTATTTGTTCTGATTGTTTACTGAAACAAGTGATAAAGGAAGTTTTCCTCCCCCTGTATCCCTTCTTTTTCTCTTTAATGTACTTGCTCTATCCATACAATATACCTCTTTAAATGCTCGATCCAGGTCATCTTGCTTATACCACCTTGCTAGGAATCTGTCAAATAGATTGCGGGACTGTAAAAGGAAATCCTCCTGATTTGAACAATTCCTTATCAATTTTAGGAATTGTCCCTTTGGTATGCCCCTCAAAAGATTTTTAGGATGGCAGTTGCCAGCACGAAGAAAGGCATTACGAACATTAGGTTTGCGATAGACATCCGTATGTACCTTTTAACTCTAGATCCACATATAAAAGTAAAAATAATGAACATGTTGACAGTGATAATTATAAGTGAACTTAAGATTTACATTATTTATTATTTATAAAATGTTTTACCAGGAAGTAATACATTGAGTTACCTCTCGTTTTCAAGTATGTCCTGGGCATAGTTAATATGACAAATAATACATGGTTACAAATACAGTTACATAAATGAACGGTATACATTATATACAATACATTGCATGCACAGTTAGAGAAGATGTATATTATAGGCTTATGTAACAGTTACAGACCAGATTAAAATGTGAGACAGCCTTAGTTTTGAAAGACCTTAAACTGGTGGTGGATGTGAGAGTCTCCGGTAGATTGTTCCAGTTTTGGGGTGCACGGTAAGAGGAGGAGCGGCCGGATACTTTGTTGAGTTTTGGGACCATGAACAGTCTTTTGGAGTCAGATCTCAGGTGATGAGTGCTGCATGTGGTAGGGGTGAGGAGCTTGTTCAGATATGTGGGTAGCTTGCCCAGAAAGTATTTGAAGGCAAGACAGGAAAGGTGAATTTTGCGCCTAGACTCGAGTGATGACCAATCTAGTTCTTTGTGCATTTCGCAGTGATGTGTGTTGTAGTTGCATTGGAGAACGAAACGACACATTGAATTGTAGAGGGTGTCAAGTTTGCCAAGGTGGTTTTACCATCAAGTGTGCCAATAAAAGAATAAGTGTAGTGACATCCCAACCCAGACCAAAATGAGATCATCAATAAACCTCTTGTAGAATACAATGTGATCTCTAAAGAGGTTTGTATCTCCAAACATGTGGAACGACTCCCATCAACCCATAAACAGGTTGGCGAATGAAGGGGCAAAACTATCTATTTGACAGATTCCTAGCAAGGGGATTTAAGCAAGATAACCTGGATCGAGCATTTAAAGAGGTATATTGTATGAATAGAGCAAGTACATTAAAGAGAAAAAGGAGGGATACAAGGGGAGGGAAAACTTCCTTTGTTTATCACTCGTTTCAGAACAAATATAAGCCATTGTTAAAAAGCATTGGAAGATCCTCCAGCTGGACCCCGCAATAACAGTTGTGTGAAAAGGAAAGTACACCCTCTTTGAATTCTATGGTTTTACATATCAGGACATAACAATCAACTGTTCCTTAGCAGGTCTAAAAATTAGAGAAAATTGGAGAAGCAATGTGTGAAAAACTAAGTACACCCTTACTGCTTCCATAGGAATTAAGATGCTAAGAAGCAGACAGATGCTGCTAATCAAATGCCCTTGATTAATTATTTATTTATAAAATATTTTACCAGGAAGTAATACATTGAGAGTTACCTCTCGTTTTCAAGTATGTCCTGGGCACAGAGTAAAACAAAATAATACATGGTTACAAATACAGTTACATAAATGAACAAGGTATACATTATATACAAGACATTGCATGCACAGTTAAAGAAAATATATATTATGAGCGTATGAAACAGTTACAGACCAGATTAAAGTGTGAGACAGCCTTAGATTTGAAAGAACTTAAGCTGGTGGTGGATATGAGTGTCTCTGGTAGGTTGTTCCAGTTTTGGGGTGCACGGAAGGAAAAGGAGGAACGTCCGGATACTTTGTTGAACCTTGGGACCATGAATAGTCTTTTGGAGTCTGATCTCAGGTGATAGGTACTGCATGTGGTTGGGGTGAGGAGCTTGTTCAGGTAGCTGGGTAGTTTGCCCAGAAAGTATTTGAGAGTGAGACAGGAAAGGTGAACTTTGCGCCTAGACTCTAGTGATGACCAATCTAGTTCTTTGAGCATTTCGCAGTGATGTGTGTTGTAGTTGCATTGGAGAACAAAACGACAAATTGAATTGTAGAGGGTGTCAAGTTTGCTAAGGTGGGTTTGAGGAGCCGAGCCATATACTATGTCTCCATAGTCAATAATTGGCATTAGCATCTGCTGTGCAATACGCTTTCTGACCAGGAGACTTAGGGAGGATTTGTTCCTGTAAAGTACCCCTAGTTTGGCATAGGTCTTGGTTGTCAGGGTATCAATGTGCATCCCGAATGTTAAGTGGGAGTCAAACCATAAGCCCAGGTATTTAAAACTAGTGACAGGTGTTAGGATGGTTTTAGCGTTGGTTCTAATCAGGAGCTCAGTCACTGGAAGCTTTACAAATTTAGTCTTGGTCCCAAATACCATTGTTACAGTCTTGTCAGTGTTTAAAAACAGTTTGTTTTGGGAAATCCAGTTTTCGAGTCTCAAATAGTCAGACTGAAGTATGTGTTGAAGGTCAGAGAGGCTATGACTGTGTGCATATAGGATTGTGTCATCTGCATACATGTGTATTGAGGCTTCCTTACAAGCTGTGGGAAGATCATTAATGAACACTGAGAAGAGTAGGGGCCCCAGAACAGAGCCTTGCGGGACACCACAGGTGATATCCAGGGGGTTGGAGTTGGAGCCTGAGATGGACACATGTTGGGATCTTCCTGATAGGTAGGACTGAAACCAGTTTAAAGCATGCTTCCCTATTCCAGAGCTCTGGAGTTTGTTAAGCAGGATAACATGATCAACTGTGTCAAAAGCCTTTGCAAAATCTAGGAATACTGCACCAGTGAGTTGTCCCCGTTCCATTCCACACTGGATTTCATTGCAAACTTTTAGCAGGGTAGTTACGGTGGAGTGTTTGGGACGAAACCCAGACTGGATTGGCTAGGGAAATTTGTCTTGGTGTAGAAATCGCTTAATTGGGAGTGGACACATTTTTCCATAACTTTGGATAGAATTGGGAGAAGTGAGATTGGCCTGTAGTTTGAGACAATGTTTTTGTCCCCACTTTTGAAGATTGGGACAACTCTGGCAGTTTTCCAGGTCTTAGGGATATGGCCTGCAGACAGGATAGAGTTGACTATGGACGCAATTGGTTTGGCAATGGCTGGGGCACCAAGTCGTAGGAACCTAGATTGTAGTAAGTCGGGTCCACATTGGCTGCTTAGTTTTAGTTTGAGGAGCGCTTGTGTAATCTCCTCTTCAGATACTGGGCCAAATTGAAAATTGTGGGCAGTGTTGGGAGGGGGTGGGACTATAGGGGTACTCCCAGGATGAGATTCATGTTTGGGGTTTGTGCTGCGTTTCGCTAATAAGTTAGTGGCACACCCCACAAAGTAATCATTGAATGCATTTGCAATGTCAGTGGGGTTTGTCAGAGTAATATCCCCCTTAGTGATATTACTTGGTTGTTGATGGTTAGGAGCCTGGAATATATTGTTGATAACCTTCCAGAAGTTAGCTGGGTTTGATGTATTTTGGTGGAGATTGTCAGAGTAATATTGTGCTTTTGCATACCTTGTTTGCCTTGTGCACACGTTCCGCAGGCATCTGTAGTGATTGAGATCCTTGGTAGTGCCAGTTACTTTGTAGCTTTTCCACAAGGCATCCCTTAACTGGTAGAGTGCTATAAGGTCAGGTGTAACCCATGGAAGGTGGGCCCCCCGTACCCTTATTTTGCGTAGTGGAGCATGGGTATCACAGAGTTTTAAGAACTCGGATTGGAAATAGTCGAGCGCAGAATCAAGGTCGGGAATTAAATCGATTCTGTGCCATGGGCAGTTGGTAAGGTCATCCAGAAACTGTTGTGGGTTAAAGTTTTTAAATGTTCTAGTGAGGAGAACTTTAGGGCTTGAATGGGGCGGTTTAATTTTCCTTACACCGTACACTATTGCATGGTCACTGAAAATATCAGGAAGGATGCCAGAGGATTGGATTCTGCTGGGGTTTGAGGAGAGAATCCAGTCTAGCAAGGAATGGTTATGCGACTTCAGGTTTATTCGTGTGGGTTGGGAAATGAGTTGCGATAGGTTAAGTGACTTGAGTTGTATCTGGATTTTGTGGTTTTTAGGGTCAAGCCAACTGAAGTTGAAATCCCCTAGAACTAGCAGCTCACTCTTCTCATTCAGAGAGGAAATGGAGGCAAGAAATTGGGTGATATCAGTCAAGGATTGTAGAGGGGCTTTAATTTAATTTAGTTTAATTGATCATCAACCTGTGTGACCACCTCTATAAAAGCCGAAGTTTTAGCAGTTTGCTGGTCTGGAGCATTCAGGTGTGTGTTAGGAGGAAAGACATTAGCAATGATCTTAGAGAAGCTTTTGTTGCTGCCCATCAATCTGGGAAGGGTTATAAGGCCATTTCCAAACCATTTAAAGTCTATCATTCTACAGTGAGAAAGATTATTCAAAAGTGGAAAACATTCAAGAAAGTTGCAAATATTCCCAGTAGTGGACATCCCAGCAAATTCACCCCAAGGTCTGGCCGTGCAATGCTCAGATAAACTGCAAAATATCCAAGAGTTACATCTCAGACTCTACAGGCCTCAGTTAGCATGTTAAATATTAAAGTTCATGACAGTACAATTAGAAAAAGACTGAACAAGTATGGTTTGTTTGGAAGGGTTGCCAGGAAAAAGCCTCTTCTCTCTAAAAAGAACATGGCAGCACGGCTTAGGTTTGCAAAGTTGCATCTGAACAAACCACAAGACTTCTGGAACAATGCCATTTGTACAGACGAGACCAAAGTGGAGATGTTTGGCCATAGTGCACAGCGCCACATTTGGCGAAAACCAAACACAGCATATCAGCACAAACACCTCATACCAACTGTCAAGCACAGTGGTGAGGGACGATGATTTGGGCTTGTTTTGCAACCACAGGACCTGGGAAACTTGCAGTCATTGAGTCGACCATGAACTCCTCTGTATACCAACGTATTATAGAGTCAAATGTGAGGCCATCTGTCCGACAGCTAAAGCTTGGCCGAAATTGGGTCATGCAACAGGACAATGATCCCAAGCACACCAGCAAATCTACAACAGAATGGCTGAAAAAGAAAGAAAAAATTCAGGTGTTGCAATGGCCCAGTCAAAGTCCAGAACTCAACCCGATTGAAATGCTGTGGCTGGACCTTAAGAGAGCTGTACATAAACAAATGCCCACAAAGCTTAATGAACTGAAGCAACGTTGTAAAGAAGAGTGGGTCAAAATTCCTCCACAAAGATGAGAGAGACTGATAAAGTCAAACAGAAAACGATTACTTCAAGTTATTGCTGCTAAAGGTGGTTCTACAAGCTATTGAATCATAAGCTATACTTCGTTTTTCACACATGGCTTCTCCATTTTGGCTTTATTTTTGTTAAATAAATCATGACGCGGTGTAATATGTCATGTGTTGTTGTTCATCTGAGGTTGTATTTACCTAATTTTAAGACCTGCTAAGGAACAGATAGTTATTATGTCCTGATATGTAAAACCATAGAATTCAAAGAGGGTGTACTTTCTTTTTCATACAACTGTATACTAATATGGATTACGTCACTATATGCTGTGTATGCAGATATATGTTCTATATAGATAAAAATAATTGTTTTTCTGTATAATCTGTGATTATGAACAATAAGACACAGATATATCCTTTGATGAGACATTTAATCATATTATGATATTGTGTTTGCTCAATGGATATTCTTTGTGTGCATGGATGCATAATCATAACTTAATGGACATATATTTATATGTATGATTAACATCAGCTTTGAAGATGCAAAGATTCAATAGCCTGATATTGGTTGTACATCTATGCACATTTGATATATAGCTGTCAAACACAATCTCTTCCTCACAGTAATAAAAAATTATAATATACTAATGTAAATATATGATTATTTAGGCATTTTAGAATGTGAGGATACATGGTTCAATCATGTCACTTAAGTAAGTCATACCCCCAATGATACCTTTCTGTAATCATAAATGGGACTTTTAATTTATATATTTTTGTTGTGGATAACATTCTGGTTATGCTTATTATATGTTATTTGTTCCACAATAATTTTTTTAATGATTTTTTTTGTATTTTAATTTTATTTGTTCGTTTGGGTTTTTGTTGCGTATAATAAAGTATTTTTTTTTTTAACATGGGTTGGCGTGATGAACGCTTTTGACGTCATCATGTGGATATGTGTGGCGCGAATCCAGTCAGTTACTTCCTGGTTCGGTGGACATACAAAAACCCATGCTGGAGGGAAGGTAAGATTTTATGCACTTTGATAAAGCCAGTTTGGGCGAAACATGTCAGTGTAACGCTTTCCTATTTTTGGCATAATAAATCGTTTTTTATTATCACCCTTTTCGCTCTTTCAATTTTGTGGTGCAGCGTTTTTTGGCTTTATGTCTAATCCTTCTCTGTTGGTTATCACCCTCCAACGTTTTGCACACAGACAACGAACTGCAAACAGGATTTTTACCCTGCTGTTGTGGTTCTCACTAGGGAGTAACAAATCATTATTCATCTATTTGTGAGTATCAGTCCATTTATTGCTGGACTTGTATATTGTACTAGAGGCTTATGTCTATGCGTTTGAATACATATATGGTCTGATGACTGCAGTTCAAATGTTAAATCCTCTATAAGTACCCTCTAAGGACTATTATTGTCAAGGCTTGCAAAAGGGTTTTTTCCTATTGTATACTACATCGCATCATACAGTAGAAAGGATTCTGGATTTATACCAGTAGTCTCTTTCTTTATAGTGAATCCCATTTTATTTTGAGCCCCAGTTCTCCGTGTTCTAGGGAACACTATTCCCATGCTCAGTGCCAGACAGTGTCTTTACTCACTGAGCCACTCCTTCTCCCTAGCCTATGTGCTTAAAAGTTGTGTTAACAGCGAGCATTGGGTTATAAGGGTTCCATGTAAAAATTGATTTCAGGCAAAAGGTGATACGGTGTGCTCATTTGCATGTCATTTCCCAGAATCCCTTGCTGCAGTGGAAGTACTGTATGCTAGTTGATAATGGTGAAAGGCAGTGTTGCAGACCCAGGACATGTGAATGTGCTCACAAGTGATCTTTTTATTTGCTATATGGTGGAGGTTTCTTGTCGCCTTTTTCACCCACCATAACTGTGAGTGAGCGAGAGTGTGAGCTTGACTTCCAGCGATGCGACCAAGCCGTCGTGTTGCTTCTACTATAAGCGCACGCGGCGTCACTGTCGCCGGCACTATAAGCGCAGCCTAAGGCTGGGATTATGGTGCAGGCTCATTTGCATGCAGCTGTCTCCCCAGCGTTCTATGAACATGCTCTGCAGATTGGTTCGAGCAACCAGTAGGCTGGACATTGACATCACTTCCGCTTCCTCCGTTTGGCTGTGACCTGCGTTTACATAGAAACTCATTTCATTGGCTGACAAAACACCACTTGAAGCGGACCCGCCTGAAAACACAGATTTTCTTGTATTCTGAGAACGCTGCTGCTTCAGTGCGCTACTTTGCTGGCATTTGCGCATGCAGTGGGGTAGCTCCCATAACAAAATAAAGCAGAGTGGTTGCCGTGTGCGCGTACAGATGCCGGCACCATAATCCCAGCCCGAGGCAGAGCTCCTGCACTCCGCTTGCTTGCAGGAGTGCAAGCTCTTACCTTGACGCGCAGTTGGAGCAGAAGCGATCCAAGATCATAGTGCCGGCGGCGATGTGGGTGGTGGCGGCGTGGCGCACATGTCACGAAACTGGTTCGCCCTCAGTGGCTGACCCAGCTCACGGGATGCTGACGTCATGCGACAGCACGTGAAAAGACAAAAAAATTGGATTCTTCAAATAACGGTCGCGGCAGCGCACACGAAGCGACCTTCTAGGCATTAGCCAATTTGAGGTTGGCGTGCGAGAGCGCAATCGCAGGCTGTATAATCTCAGCCATAGTCTGAAACACTGGGTGAGCACACCGTTGCGAGTCTCTCTTATGCAGAGCAAAATGGAGAATATGTGACTTCACACAAATGATATGCTCCTCAGTCCTGTAGCAACAGTGTAGGAAAAGTACAGGCTGTTTGTGGAGTCGCCCAGCGTTCATTTTAGACCATGAAAAAAAAAACATAAAAGGGATATATGGGACTGACCTTTTTTTTTTTTAAATTTATTTCTTTTTGTGTTTACCGAAAGTTTGAAATATATTAATGCTGTTTTGTGGCACTAACGGTGTATTGTTTATTTTATAGCTGATCAGTGTAGCTGTTTTGAAATATAGATTTCTGCTTGGAGTGGGTTTGCATATTCTGTCACAGTAAGCAACTTGGGCATTGTTTAGTATACATGTTGTAAAGATTAGCAGCCACATTTGTTCATAAGCGAAGATTAACCTGTTTTTTTGTATACATTACAGATATTTATATATAACAATGTAACATTTATTTTTAATAGGTGATAGATTTTAGGAAAAAGTCGGTCACATACTATGACTCAATGGGTGGATTAAACAATGAAGCATGCAGGATTTTACTGTAAGTAGTACATTCACACTGAGCATTTTTTTTTTCTTCAAATAACGACTATAACTATAAAAGTCGCTTAACATTCCACTGATTTTAATAAAGATAGAAGGCAATATAGTGCTTTCATTTCTTTAATGATCGCGTCCATCTGAAAACAACTTGTGAAATGTTTTTAAGTGTAATTTCTCATACTTGCGAGGGGGGGGGGGAGGTGTGTGTGTGTGTGTGTGTGTGTGTGTGTGTGTGTGTGTGTGTGTGTGTGTGTGTGTGTGTGTGTGTGTGTGTGTGTGTGTGTGTGTGTGTGTGTGTGTGTTCAATTACTTAATTAGGTGGATTGCCAATAAAAATTCTTTATTATTCTCCTACAGGCAATACCTAAAACAAGAAAGCATGGACAAAAAAGGGCTATGTTTTGATGTTAATGGTTGGCTTCTGTCTAGCAAGAAAAGTCAGGTATGCTTTTTATTTTACTACAAACTTCTAATAGCCATATTGATAATGGAGAAATGCAGATTTGTTTTACGTTATGAAAACAAAGAGTGCGAGGGCAAGATACTGTGTAGGTATTTTATAAAATTGGATATATTGTCCTGTAATGGGTGCTGCAACTTAGGTGGATTCGATCCAATCCACTATTGAAATAACGGCAAGAGGTTCAGGTGCGCACTCTCATCCAGGTAATATATAAAATGAAAAGAAAACAAACAGCTTTTTGGTTATTATAGAGCAGTGATTCCCAACCAGGGTTCTGTGGAACCCTGGGGCTCCTTGAAGCAATCTCAGGGGTTCCCCCTACGGACCACAGACCCCCCCCCCCGGTGGTGGGGTTTTTTGGTATGTATTTTGTACGGTGGATTGAGTGAGAGTGGGGTAATTTATGGAAGGTAGGGGCGAGTGAGAGAAGGGAGGGAGTGAGGGAGGGAGGGAGTAAGAGTGAGACGCAAGGGATAAATACATGCAATACTGGACGGGGGGAAGGTTAGTGAGACGGATGGGAGAGAAATACATGGGTAGATTGTGGGAAATAGAGGTGGCTCGTGAGGTGTGAAATTTTGTGATGACCCCTGTCGAACCTATTATGTGTCAGCCAGATAGGGGATCCCCGAGATTTTTCAAAATACTTCAAGGGTTCCTCCAAACAAAAAAGGTTACAAATCACTGTTGTAGAGTAACCAACTCAATATGCAGATCTTCTTACTGGGGGGACAGGATACTCCCAGGGAAGAAACAGAGGAGAGGACAACGGGAAAATGCAGAAAACTCCCGTTGTCCTCTCCTCTGTTTCTTCCCTGGGAGTATCCTGTCCCTCCTATTGAGTTGGTTACTCTATAGTAACCGAAAAGCTGTCATTGCTCACATAAAATGTGAGTAATACTACTACTTGTTTATTGTTGCTATTTTACCATTCAACAGTATTGCATCATTTTTCGTCGTCTCCTGTTTTGGGTGTATCCTGCCCTTCCAGCAAAAAAATCTACATACCGAGTTGGTTACTCTACAATACCCGAAAAGCCCATATTGCTCACACAAAATGGGCGTAATATCATTTTTTAAACTCTCAAACTTCTTATACTGCAGTATTGCACTATTTTTTATTTTTTTTCCATTTGATATATTAGCTGGATGAGTGCGCACCTGACCCTCTTGCTGCCATTGTAGGTTATGATATTTGTTTTTTGGTGGACCAACGTAGGAGTTCACTTTTTGCAAGCGCTGTACACTTGAATTTAATCTAGGAAGAACTCTTCTCTTGGTCCATTAAAAGGCATCACAATCTACAATGATAAAGAGCGCTCCATAGATAAAGGGGCTTATTGGACAAGAAATCCTAATCATATTTCTTAGAATATTTTGATTGCCACAAGATTAGGCACTCGTTTCTATACTTCCTGAAACCTGATTCTGTACCAGACACAGATAACTTGTCTTCCCCATATGAATGAAAAAGATTATTCAGCTCCGCCAGTCCCCAAAACAGCCACTTAGGCCCATTTTCTCTCTGACAATAGTCCTCCACAAACTATTCTTCCGCCCTCTCCCCCCCCCCTTTCCTATCCTACCTGTTCCTGATGACCTGAGAAGAATGATGAATGCAGTGGTGATATAGCTATCAATCTGCTTTCCAAAGTCTCGCCCCATAATGTCTTGCACAGGCCCAACGTAGGGCATTGTGGTGGGACAAAGTCTTTCTATGCACTTGGTCTTTTGAAACACTGTTTACTTAATCTTATTTGTACTGATTTTTGTTGAATACTTGCAAGTTGTTATTTTATGTATTTATTTTTCCTTACCTTTTGATTACAGGATATCCCACAACAAATGAATGGAAGTGATTGTGGAATGTTTGCCTGCAAGTATGCAGATTACATTACCAAAGACAAAACCATCACCTTTACTCAGGTAATTAAATGTTTCATTCTTGCACATTTCGAGTACCTTCATATGTTGTGGGCCAATAAATGTGATTTGAGAATGGTCTACCAGAAAAATAATTCTGGCTTTTTTTGTTTTACATTCAATTGATTTTCCTTCTACGTCTCCACGGAAGTGCATACCTGTGAGACATAGCTCTTCTCCCGGGCTAGATGGGGAAACAAACTTCATCTGGGCAGGTATAAAATACCTCACCTCCCTGCTGCTTTCAGGGTTTGTTTCCTGTCCTCTCAGAGTAATGCATAGGGATTTTATTTTTATTTCCAGCTCCAACAAGGTTGTCTGTTCAGAGTCTGTATAAAGAGCCTTCATGCAGGGAGTTGCTCTGGACTCAGATGGAAGTGCGGCATTGGCATCTTACCACCATAATCAGTGGCTGTAATCTGTCGTTTCCCTACTATGTTCTTGGCGTGCTGCTGTGCAATCGTCGGGAAAAACCCTCCCCTGGCAACGGGGAAATGTTGGGGCCGGGGTTCCCGGTAGGTTTATATAACGTCTCTTCAGTAATAGTACACTAGGGGAGAAGCTTAGACGTAATCAGTGACTAGACACCTAATGTAATTGATTTCCCTTACCATAGAAACATAGTTGCGCTAATGAAAGTTCTTTGTTACCGGAGCCTGTAACTTTCAGCCTTAAGGTATTGTCCGCTGCATATTAATTTATTATTGGGAGTGATTTCATGTATCCGAGATACAGTATTTATTTTTATGAATGCTTCAGGGTCTCCTGTGCCTGAAACTCTTAAAAGTGGAAAGTTAGTGTCCACCAAACCATAAAAGGCTTTCGCTAAAACCAAGAACATACCATATGTGATCAACATACCGTGATCAATTTCTGCCCAAGTCAAAAAAAAAATTAAATTGTGGATGAAAAAATGTTTAAAATGTATACTTGGTACACATTTTTGAAAGGGGATAAGAAAACTCCTGAATTTATTGCTCAAAGAGTTGGAACCCATGTTTTTATAAGACCATATTGCAATCAGACTCATCCTTTTAGTGGGAAGGTGAACTAAATGAGGAGGCTGCTTCATCTCCAGAGAATAATGCTAAGTTCAGGATATGTGCTCAATAATGGGGTTCGAACAGTCAAAAGACACCTCAAGAAACAAGATAGGATGGGTTTATTTGCGGGCCTAAGAAATCCATATTTTTTTTTTTTTCAAGAACATTTGGTGGTCAAGCAAAGAAATGAAAGAATCCAGTTAAAAGAATGTCTAAAAGGTTCAACCAGGTGTTTTCTTTTCCGTTTTGAAAATATGACAACTTGCAAGGCGGCTCTGGGGGTGGATACTTTGATCTCAAGACTGACCAGGATAATGGCGATTCCACTAGGGGATTAATCCCTTTTCATAGATGGCAGGGAAAGGAAGATTGAGTGCCTTGGAAAGAGCTTTTTCTTTGAAAAGTGTGGTGCAGAAATCTGCTGTATCTTCCACTTGTGTGTTCAGTGCCTTAAGAGTGTGATTTTTGGGATTGGAAAGAGTTATAATATCTGGGATTCCCAGTGCAAAAATTAATCTAGAGTTTCTTTTGTAAAAAAATTGGCTATTCACCTCATCAATCTGACACAGTTATCTGCAGATACAATAACAGCCAGAAGAGCTTCATGGTTAAATTCGTGGGTTGTTGATATAGCATCCAAGAATAAGCTGTGTCCAGTATCATGATGTGGTGACAATGTTTGGCTAAGATATTGATCGGCTTAAGGACCGATTCAGATGGTAAAAGTAAATTCTTACAACAAGAGAAGATACAGGGTATGCTGTTGAATTTCGTAGACTAGGTAAGCGAGATTTCTGAACAACATTCAGACAGGCAAGAGGCAGGAGTAGTTCTTTCACATCATGGAAACAGAAATCACTGTTGTACACCAAATATTTACCTACCTGTGGGAGGAAGGCTTCAGAATTTTGCAGATCAATGGGAAAGGACATCATCTGACAGCTGGGTACGTCGGCTAGTAACATCCGGATATGACATGGTTAAAAAGACCACCTTGCAGATTCTGTGTTTCCAGTACACCAGCACAGCCAGAATAAGAAGCCCTGCCCTGAAGAAAATTAAGCCGTTCCGCCTGAGCAAGGCGGTTATCTTTAAGGTTCTGAGACAGGTGACAGATGGAGGCATGTATTCTCGTCTATCTTAAGTCCTAAAACCTATATATTCCAGGCCTGTGCTGGATCTTATGTTGGAAAACTTATTGTTTCAAGTTGGTTATGACGGCTAGGGGCCCAAGGACCAGTAAAATAATGGTTAAGCCCTTTCCCTGGCCTCTGCCATCGTTCCCTGGGGCTCATCTGGACTCCAGACCCCTGGGCTCTCCTGTTCTTACTTGCCTGATAGCCCTTGCATCCTTTGTAAAAGTGTAGTCTTTATTCCTGTATGTAAAAATGTAACTTCAAATATAAAAATGTGTTTTGTGCAATAATAAAATGAAGAAAATCAGGGCTCCACGGATTTGCTCAATGAACTAATTTATTGCCAATAGACTTGACGTTTCGGCCACACAGGCCTTTCTCAAAAGCAGAAATGGCATAAGAAAGGCCTGTGTGGTCGAAACGTCAAGTCTATTGGCAATAAATTAGTTCATTGAGCAAATCCGTGGAGCCCTGATTTTCTTCATTTCGTTAACCCTGGATTGACACAGAATTTTAAACCAGGAGTACCGGTTGTATCCCCTTTTGATTTTTTTATTAGTGTGCAGCATTTATTATCTTTCTACTCAGTTTGTGCAATAATAAAGCAGAGCCAAAGTCTGGACATGCAGGGCTGGGAAACCATTTGTGTTGCCTGCATGTCCAGAGAATATGGCTGCTGCTGGGTCTGGAGTTGGAGGAGAGGGACAAAGGAGGTTTTCCTTGGGCTGGGGTGCCATCTGCCTAAAAAGCAGAGCATATGGTTGCCTCTCCCAGCCAGAGTGGCTCCAGTCCAGTGGGTGATATCCTGTCGGCCAGAGGAAGGATGCCGAGTCCCTCCTGGTAGGCGCTACTCTCATTGGTCTGTTTAAACTTCCCTCTGCAAGCCTTTTGACTTTCTAAACACGCCGCAATGTGCAGGTGAGAGTTTGTCTCCTGATTGGTTGCCAGTCCCTCTACCATGCTTTCCTATGACAGTGGGGAAGCTAGATAAGGGGAACCTGATCGGTGCTCCACAGCTAATTTTTGGACCCTGTCGTGGAGGTGAACTAAATGGTGTGCTCTGAGGCTTTGCCGGAGACGCCCGAAGGAGTATCGGAAACCCGGAGCGGGACATTTGAAAGTGCTTTGCTACGAGACTGTTGCTGGAGACGCGGAGAACAGGACTTTCAAGCAGGAAATTTTAAAGTGCTCTGACGCAAATTGCACTAGAGATCTGGATGGTTCCTACCCCATTGGAGAGTGGGAAGCAAGCCATGGGTAAGCTTTTGATGTGGCTCTCAGCACCTAGCCAGTTGGGATTCCCCTGTATGCCCCATTTTTTGTGAGTATAGCACTGATTGTGTTTTTGTGTTGTGCTTGCTGGCTCCACCTCGAATAAAAACACTTTATTGAATTGCTTTGTCCTGGCCTTGATTCCTGGGTTAAGATCTAGTCTCCTGGGACAATCGTAACCATTCGTAAATATTCTGGAGCCAGAAGATTTATGGCAACCCTGGATCTGAAAGACATTTACCTTAATGTACCCATTTGCCTCATTCACCAAAAAGGTTCAGTGTGAAAAAGGAAGATCTGTAACATATTCAATTCAGTGTCCTGCCCTTTGGCCTCATCTCAGGATGACTTGCAAAGCGGATTATGGTGGTAGAAATACAATCCCTCCCTAATGAAGCAGTTATTACGGGCAGAGTCTCGCGTTGATGCCGGTCCTTCATTTTCACGGTCAGATGTTGAACATGGAGAAGAGCAGATTGATTCTAAGTAAATAGGTGGAATTTATGGGCGTCAGAATCCGTTCAATTCAAGTACAAATGTTTCTGGCAAACCCAATAAAACAATATGTTTCACTCTGTCTCCGCGTTAAGAATTCGTGACAATATGGCAGCACCTTTCAAGGCTGTTCCATTGGCTATATGTTTACAGTATGCGTATGGGAAGATTGCAAAATGTTTTCTTGGCATTGTGGGACAGAAAGTGAAAATCGCTGGATATATTCAAAATGAATACTGTGAAAAAACAAACAATCTTATTAGAGAAGTTTTTTTGCTATGTATATTTTATACCACTTCCTTACATAAAAGCAATTGCATTACGCACCAGACATATTTAAAAAAAAAAACAAAAGAAAAAGGCAAGCAAGTGCATAATCATGTGAGATGTATGTATATTTCTATACCTTAGCCTATTTAAATAGCTTTTTTTGAAAAAAAAAAGGCTGTATACCATCAGAAGGAATTAAACTGAGCTATTCAATGTAGTGTTTCTTTTTTCTTTTTCTTTTTTGTGGTTCTCAGTAGCTTGTTTTAGTCATATTTTTTTGTGAAACCTCTGTGACATACTCCTGTTGGGTGTTTTTCAATTACTGCTGCTACCATGTGATCTCCTTCAAGAAAAACAACAAAGTAATGTACATATGTGGAAGACTTTGTTTTACTCAATGCGCCCGCCTCTGTGTTCCATTAAATACTTGATATAACACAAGTCAAAAAAAAGAGAAAAAAACATGAAAAAGGTAATAACCCACTGGCTATCAAAAGCCAAAAATATATGTACCAGAATCGGGATTCTTCCATAGTCCTGTCCAGAGATGCCAGACTGCTGTTGTCTAAATTGGGAGGATTTTCCCACAAACTCAGGCGGTGTAGCCATCTGGATGCCCTCGTGCGTGGTTCTAAGAACGAGTGCCAGCAGCAGAGGGATGGGGGTGTGTGCATCATGGTACCTATGTCTGATTTCAGACATGATTTTGGCGCCAATTGCCGCACCTGAATTTTAAAAGGCTGACTTTGACCGCTTAGCAACAGCAGTGGTTCCTAACCCATTTTTTTATTAATATTTTATTTTTAACCATGTGCATCCCGTTAAAAAAAAAATTACAATTTCAGCGAACCCCTAATTATCTTTGCTGCTGAGACTTGACCCCTTTTCAGCTCATGAAGCTGCCACTGCCCTAGCAGACTTAGAGATCCCTGACACAAAAAACGTAGGGAGTGCAGCTTACATCTGCCCAATATGCTACAGGGGGTGTTGAACCAATATCCTCACCGCCCATAGCCGTAACGCCCTAATCCGGAAGCGCGACCACAATCAACTGGAAAGCGGAGGAGCGGCGTCTTCGTTGGAGGCCTGCCGCTGCATTTACACGGTCAGTGTGTGTAAGTCAGTCATCGTGTGGTTTTTTTGTTTGTTTTTTTTTTTAAATATATATTTTGAATGGTTATTCTATGGTCTGCTTTTTCTTTTAGCCATATGGAGAGCTTTTTTATGGCAGCACCACAGAGGAAATTTCTATAGAACCCGGTCTGCCACCTTACACGTGGGTTTAACCCATTAACTGGCTGATTCCAACTAGGATCATATGAGTGGGCTTTTTTTTCCCCTCCACTTGATTGTACCACCGTATATTGCACTATATACTTTATTTTTCTGTTTTTATACACACACAACTTCCACCAATGTTCTCCAATCAAGTACAAGTTTGAGTATTTATCTCAATTTAAGGTTTTCCTACGTACACAAAGCTTTTACATGGCTTCACTTAAATGTGACATAAAACCCCAAAAGGAATGCACTCAGGTGATGTATGTCACTTTTTGAGACGTCTGGGTTAGTCTCTCTTTGTTGAGCAGCACTGCACTTATGGTGTAACTAATATTGTTTCCATGATATTTACACTTGTTTTTATTTTCCACTTCTGAAGTTACTTGTGCTTGTTTTTTGCACTTCCCTAGCACAATGTAGCTTAATTTTGTCTAGAGGACAAACGTCTTGGTCCTGATTTGCTTCTATTAAGACCAATCTCATCCCGCTTGCCAGCAACCGTTTTGAAGCTGGATAACCATTCTTGGGACCTGCAAACAGTATGAAAAGCTCATCTGTTCTTCAATACATGTTCTATTCAAGTACATCTTCAAACACCTCCCTAAATCCAATTTATTAAACTTATCAACTTTAGAGTTCGACAAGCTAGGATGCTTCATTTAGCAAAACGATCTCCTAGTCCTTATAGAAGGAAGTAGACATTCAATCTGAAGGGGTTCAAAGCACAACGGCATGGAAAATTAAGCATGGCACCTTTTATTTTAGTGTCGCTGTAATTCCCCCTCTCTCCTGACAGAGGACTGCTACCAAGAAGAAGAGTGTCTTAACAATCAAGAGTCTCATTGAGATATCCTGGAGTGGTTAAAGTTGTTCAAATGAGTAGAGAATATCAGCGGCAAATCCCAGTGTGGTACTGGACATATAATTTCTGTGCTTAATCTTCAATATTACTTTTTTTTTTTGAATGTTGCGCTAGATGACATCTAGCCATGGGCTCCAATGACTGACATTTGAACCTTCAGAGAGCTGGGTACCACGTTTTTCTCGAAGCTTTGCTGAAGAAAATAAAAAATGATGGGGACTGAGGCTTGAACGGCTTCTAAATGCTTTCCCTTGCACCAATGGGTGCCTCGTCATGCTTTTTTGGGTCGCTGTGCTTCTCAACTTCTGCAGAGTTTCAACTACTTTAGCTGTTGCATGCTGTGAATTCCTTTCAGTAGCCCAGTCATTCCCAACTGTGTGTTCGGGAACCACCCTAGGGGGTTCATGAGGTGATGCCAAAACAAAATATGTAATGACGGATCCCAAACAGTGTATTTATAGTTGATTCTTGGGCATGGGACACTTAAGGCCCTAAACTGCACCTTAGCATGGATGGAAGAGCTGTCAATTACAGCAGGAGCTTCTAAAGTTGCATCCCACAATGCTTTGCATGAACAGCTGCAAGGCATGGAAAAGCATTGTTTGTTTTTATACCATTGTTTTTGTTGCATCTGTTGTGTAGCGGCACAACTCAAAGCCAACAACCATGGCAGGCTGTTGATTCTAAAAAAAGAGCTGTGCATAAAGTATTTTGCACATAGTTTACCAAAACTAACTGTAAAAAGAAACTTAATTCAACAGACAAAACTTATTTCTGAGTTATATAAAAAGGGGATTTATTTGCATTTACATTTTGTTGAAATCTACTGTTTTTACATTCTGTACAATAGTGAAAAGACTGGGACAATCTTGAAGAGTATGTAAAGACATAAATAAATTAGTCGTGTTTTACTGCCGGGCCGATTTCTTTGACGAATAGCACTTTCAAAGTGTGTCCTGGTTTTAGTTGTCTAAAATGTGACTTTGTATTAAACAAAATAAAATAAAATAGAGCAAGTGTAAAAAAAAACAAACAAAAAAATCCCCACTGGTTACAACGAACATAACGTTAGAAAATAACTTTGTTAGAGTGCAATATAATTTCATATCCCTAAGTTATTTATTTTATTGAAATTAATATTGGGACGGCGGGTTTACAGTTAAAACAACTTTTTTTAATCCTTGTTAAAAATATCAATGTTTCAGTGTAGCCTATGTATTTAATTAAAGGATGTCCACATTCCAAAATAAACGGATTTTTTCCCCCTTATTTACAGCATCACATGCCATACTTCAGAAAAAGGATGGTTTGGGAGATTCTTAATCAGAAATTGCTTTGACATTGTCATGGAAACATGAAGTGAGAGTTTTTTTGCAAGATGGTGGGACAGTGATATTTGACCGTGCTGAATATGGACCAAGAAATATAAAATGTATTTTCATGTTTACAACTGTAACATAAATCCAGCATCATTACATACTACTATTCTTCGTATATATGTAAACGTATTGCCAAACTTTTCTGACTTTTTTTTTTTTTCCGTGTGGAAATTTGATGTTGTATGTTGGCTAAAAACACATTGGTTTGTTTGAGGAAGTTTTATGCCTCCCAATGGAAGACGTTTCAAACGTAGCTTTGTTTGCTAAAAGGATGGTGAGTTGCGCAGAGATTAATGCTTTGCTGTTACATTTTACTGTAAAGGCATAAAGTAACATTTTAAAAGATTTTCCATGTTTAGCGTACCATTTACAGCACTATTTGCTTTGTATCAATGAGCGTTACCTTTTTGTACTTTATATTTTTATATTTTCACGACTGTAAACTACTGTTTTATGCAATATGTACTTTAAATTTGACTATCACAAATTTTGCTTTCTGATTTCTACTTTTTGTATATCTTATGCATACATATGGGGCTTCATATATAAATATATATTATTTTTTACAGTTTCATTTGTAATAGACTTGCATACTTGTAATATGATTGTATTACTCTTTAATACATTGAGTCCTATTTGTAGAATTTCTTGTATTGTAGTTCTAGAACTTAGCCTCTAGTCTACCTCAATTCTGTTGAAACCGCACCCAGCTGAAAAATATTGGGTGGAAAAAAAGTTTTCAAATAACTTTTAATTTCCTCCATTTATCACAAAGTGATGAATACTGGGACAGATCAGGGAACTTGAAGGCTAAAGAATATATTTTGGGGAAATTAATATTTTTCTAACTGAACAATTTTTATTTTACTGTTGGTTAAAAATGTCTTTTTTGTTTTCTATATTCAAATTCTTATAGTAACAACTGTGGTTGAGCCCCAACAAGTGATATTTTGTTTGTAAAATATCTTTTGTGATTTGACATTTACTTGACTATTTTATATTTAAATAAAATTATAAAACATTTTTTCTTATGAAACACTTGTATTATTTATGTTAAGTTTAATTGAGTGGCAACAATGTAGGCAGCATTTTAAGTGACAATACAGGGAATTTTAATACAAGTAGAGTATCAGACAGAGAACAGTCGGCGTGGGTTAGACTTGTGCATGTTGATTAGTGAAGAAAAGTAGACTTGTTTAGCTTGCGAGAGGGCAGAGTTCAAACAGAATAGCATAAATTTGTAGTGAAGGAAGTCTGCGAGAGTATGAGATTTCCTCCAGAGGCGTTTGGAGGAACGAGTGGAGGAACGCAGCATGCGCGTGTGGGAATTTAGCCAGGGTCTAGGGTTAGAAGGGTGAGTGCGGCAAAAAGACAGCGGGGCATGTAGATCAAGAGAGGAGGACAAGGCAGAGTTGTAGTTCCTGACCAGGTTGTCAGGATCTGTAGCAGAGCTGAGAGAGGAGAGGGAGAAGCGTAAAGTGGACTCAAAGTCAGGTAAGTGAATAGAGCGCAGATTTCTGCAGAACCGGGGGGTAGATGGAGGTGGAGAAGGGTAGAAGCGAGATAGAGAGGATGAGGTGATGGTCAGAGAGAGGAAAATGGGAAATGGAGAAATCAGAGAGAGAGAAGTTTTTACTGAAAACCAGGTCTAAGTAGTGGCCATCCTTGTGGGTGCTGGCTGCAGTCCACTGTTGAAGGCAAAAGAAGAGGTTAGAGAAAGAAAGCGGGAAGCCCAAGGGAGAGAGGGGTCCTCAATGTGGCAATTGAAGTCCCCAAGGAGAAGAACAGGGGTGTCTGAGGAGAGAAAGAAAGAGAGCCAGGATTCAAAGTGAGAGAGAAAGGCAGAAGGGGGATGAGTAGAGGTAGGTGGGCGATAGAAGACCGCCACATGGACAGGGAGAGGAGAGAAGATCTGGACAGTGTGAGCCTCAAAGGAGGGAAAAGCAAGAGAGGGGGGAATAGGAAGGGTTCGGTAACGGCAGAGAGAGGAGAGCAGGATCCCCACGCCTCCACCCCTGCCATCAGTGCGCGGAGTGTGGGAGAAGGAAAGGCCACCGTAGGAGAGGGCAGCTTCCAGAGCAGAGTCAGACTGAGTGAGCCAGGTCTCAGTTATAGCAAATAGGAGCAGAGAGTGAGAGAGAAAGAAGTCATATATGTAGGAAACATGATTTTTGTTTTTTAAACCCCTTTGTGCTGTATGGAAAAAGTATACTCTGGCGCATGGCCTGGGCATCAAATGAAACAGCGTGGTACAATTACCAAAATAATGAACCGAGGTCCTAAAAGGACAACAAACATAGGGTAAGGGTGCCATTGTGTGTACTGCGGGGGTGGTGGTGCCATTGTGTGTGTGCGCGTGCGCTGCAGGGGAGGTACCGTGTGGCACGTGCGTGCCCTGCAGGGGGTGTACCATGGTTTGTGTGTGTTTTGCAGGGGGGACGTGTGTGTGTATTGCAGGGGGTGCCGTGTGTGTGTGTGTGTGTGTGTGTGTGTGTGTGTGTGTGTGTGTGTGTGTGTGTGTGTGTGTGTGTGTGTGTGTGCGCGCGCGCGCGCGCTGTGCGGGGGGAGGTGCCATGTTTGTGCGCTGTCGAGGGAATGCCGTATGGGGGGTGCCAGTTTGTTTGTGCGCTGCGTGGGTGGGGGTGCCATTTTGTGTGTGCCGCAGGGGGTGCTGTATTGTTTGTACTGCTGGGGGGAGGATGATTACATGTAGTGTATTGAGGAGAGGGTAAAATTAAGAATTTAGGCGCAGCAAAAAGGTATGGGCCCAAACACGGCAATATTGGAAATCTGCCACTGTTCCAACCCGTCATGAGTTCAAAAGGTCTGTACTGAGTTATAGAAGAACTTGTACCTTTTAGTGCTCATTAGAACATCAGGTAATAATTCTGTCCATGTACTACTTTCTCAGCAACATTTTTGTCCAAAATGTCACATGTAGCCTGTTACACATAACCTGCCCTGTGAAATTAGTACCCCTATCTGATTCAAGGATGCGTGGGAAAACCCATCTGGAAAAAAACATGATCCCATAATACTCGTGCTGTAGTAATTGCATCATCTTTTCTGACTAGAATGCCTTCCACCCATTTTGAAAAGACATCTACCACAATCAAAGCATATTTTAACCCATTCTTACCTAATGGTAAGGAACCATTGTAATCAATTTGCAATGTTGACCATGAGCCATCTGCGGGTGCATACATTGGAAAGGTGATTTTTGTCTTTTGGACCTAGGATTTATTTGCGCACAAATAAAATAGGATTGTACCACCTGTTTCACAATCCTATTTTTCCTTTTAGTTCTTCCAGAAGTCTCTGTTGTCCTATGTGATCCAAACTTTCATGATTGTAACGAGTAAAAAAAAAAAAATACCTTTTAAATGTTTTGGGACTATGAGACGCAGTTCCCCATTCTGGTCATAATTTAAAGTCTCATTCTTATGAATAAAGGAAGGCTTTAAATCAACCTGAGAAATGGCAATGGACGTATCTTTTGCCTGTTCCTCTGTAAAGGAAAGGAATTGTGTATCTTTGTCTAACTGTCACTATGGCACTAGTCTCTGTAACCACTACAGTCTCCCTTGTTAAAGACACTGCCTTAGCCAACGAATCAACTATTGCATTCCCTTCAATGAGAAAAGCTTGTCCTTTCTTATGTGCTGGAATAATATCTGCAATTGAACCCATTGCTTCTTCTGGCAATCTGTACTGCCACAATAATTTTTTTTCTTGTGCCCACAATTTTGGAAAGGTTTGCACAACCTGATTGAGACAAAAATGATCACTGATTTCAGGCAATTGAAGCGCACTAGTGACCAATTTCACTCCCTACACGTCCATGTTCAGAAGGATCAATTAACAGGCTTTATCCCATTAGAATCTTTCCAAATAACCTGATTTTCCAAATCAACAATCCAGCCTCTCTTTTTCAATCACATCTGTACCAATGATATTTCCAGCATCTTCACTGTACCATATATCAATTTTTGTTTTCAAGCAACCTGACATTTCTAAAGAAATATCATTTACCAATGTAGCAGATGTACTACTACCATGCTCATTAAATCCCACAATGGTATAACTCAGTTACTCTAGTAACACTGGCAATTTCTGTCTTGTCACCCTTAATTGTGACCCAGTATCAATAAGAAATTCCGTATTCTGACCTTTAAGAGGCATTTCACAAAATGCTTACCGTCACTGTCTAAATATTGTATTGTATGTCTTTATTTATATAGCGCCATAAATGTACATAGCGCTTCACAGTAGTAATACATATCCTATAAATAACAAATAATATAAATAATATAAATAACAGATCATGGGAATAAGTGCTTCAGACATAAAAGTAACATTAAGGAAGAGGAGTCCCTGCTCCGAGGAGCTTACAATCTAATTGGTAGGTAGGGAGAACGTACAGAGACAGTAGGAGGGAATTCTAGTAAATGCGTCTGCAGGGGGCCAAGCTTTATGTACCATGTGTCCATGATTATCCAGTGCTATTCATATGCTTCTTTAAGCAGATGTGTCTTAAGGTGGGTCTTAAAGGTGGATAGCGAGGGTGCTAGTCGGGTATTGAGGGGAAGGGCATTCCAGAGGTGTGGGGCCGAAAGTGAGAAAGGTTTAAGGCGGGAGAGAGCATTAGATACAAAGGGGGTAGAAAGAAGACATCCTTAAGAAGAACGCAAGAGTCGGGATGGTGCATAGCGAGAAATTAGGGCTGAGATGTAAGGAGGGGAATAAGAATGTAAAGCTTTAAAAGTGAGGAGGAGAATTGAGTGTGAGATACAGGATTTGATCGGAAGCCAGGAGAGGGATTTCAGGAGGGGAGATGCGGAGACAGATTTAGGAAAGAGTGGAGTGATTCTGGCAGCAGCGTTTAGGATAGATTGTAGGGGAGACAGGTGACAGGCAGGAAGGCCGGACAGCAGGAGGTTGCAGTAATCGAGACGTGAGAGAATGAGGCCCTGAGTCAGAGTTACACTGGTGTTAAACATTCAAGACGCTGTAGTGTAATGTTCTTTAATTGTTTTTGTGGATTGAGTAACATGTCTTGATTACTTAACAACTCCTCCTTTTTTTTATGTGCAACGGTGTTTCCCCCACCCGGTGGGAGATTTGGCTCTCCGCAACTCCCATATCAGGAGTCAGGGTATAGGTCTACACTCGCTCTCCCCCAAGGGGGAGAGGAATAG
This sequence comes from Ascaphus truei, assembly GCF_040206685.1. Taxonomy (NCBI): domain Eukaryota; kingdom Metazoa; phylum Chordata; class Amphibia; order Anura; family Ascaphidae; genus Ascaphus; species Ascaphus truei. Next base: position 340,444,171 of record NC_134485.1, read on the forward strand.
GGAAGGCCCCAATCTCAGGCTCCCTGTGTGCAACCTGCCTCTCTCAGTGGGAAGAGGCACTACTGGATTTGTGGTGGTACTGCCCATAAGTACAGCCAGGAGGAGGGCACAGGTCTGTCCCACAATTGGACATGCTCAAGCCTGATGTTATTGCCTCCCACTGTCAATCAAGTGCAGCACCAAGGAGTGGGGAAAACCCATATTGACTGCTAGCAAGGCCTGCTCTTACCAGGGCTTACTGCCAGTACAAAGGCAGATTAGTAGCCACAGGTAGCATGGCTACACTCTCTCTGGTGGAAACTCCAACGGCCCCATTTGGACCCTTAATTTGGTAGGTACCATCATTCAATGCATAACCTACAAAACAGTTGAGACAGTGCAGTATGTTGGTCATAACACATGATGCATACTTCTTGTAATTACATTGGAAACATAATCATGTCAGCATTCCATTGTACAACCCAGGTCCCTCCCAACATGGAGAACCTATTACTCAATAATAATGCTCCGAGTCTGGCTTACTGTCTAATACCCCAGTACTGTTGGGCACTGTAACTGAAAATACCCTCTTAGGGTGGTCTGCGCAGCACATGATACACTTGATTTAAAGCGTGAACATGATGATACTCCTTGTGAGACACAGAGCATCCGCAACCAGGCTGTGTTTAGGGCATGGACACTACCTATCCTAGGGAATTGGTATCCTCTTCAGCACTGTACCAATTTTCATCTGACCCCCAGCTTTCGTGGGAACTATCAGTATCCCAACCAGGACTCTTATGAAGCATCTCTTCTCTTTCCCAGCTAGACCGAGTAGATGATCCCCCTAAACCCTTATTCGACTGGTACTCCACCATAATCTCACTGTCCCATGGCGGTGAAACATGAGGCGCTAAAGAATCAGGGCTGGGGACATTTTTGTCAATAACTATCCTCATGATATCCTTAAAGGCTTTACTAGAGAATGCCCTTAAGTACTCATCCTCGTCGGAGCTAAATTCAACTTCCTCGTTATCGGACCCCGTTTCGAACTCAATCTCCTCTTTCCAAGGTTGGTGAAAATAGAGGAAGGCCCTTTGGCGATTTCTGGCAACCCTCGCAGAAACCTGGCGCCACATAGTTTTACCAGGGCAGTAGGAACAATAGTAACAACATCATCAGGAGCCCCAGAGACCTGAACATCTGGGGGGTTTTTTTTGCCAGGGGCTGCAGTCCCACCACCGATCCTACATTTTTTTGCTTGCTACATTGCAATTGGAGTGATGCACACGGGGGTCACGAATTTCTCCACCGTATTGGATTACAGAATGCTAAAACCAGCTGGCAGAGAGACAGTGATTTTGAGTGAGTAGTCGCTGCTCCACACACTGGATAAGAATCTCAGGCATACCCACCCCGTGGAGAAAAACATTTGCTTCTCACGGGTCAAACTGGACTGATTTATTACTTTACCCCCCCCCCCATATGTCTTCTCTCCTTCGTTGAATTCCAATATATACTAGAAGTGGATATGCATTCCTTCCGTTTATCCTGACCAATACCCCGCTACAAAGATTATTTAGACATTGTACATTATTGTGTGGTTTCCTTGAGCTCATATTCGGTTTACAAGATATTCTGTTCCTTTGTTCTGCTCTGCTTGAGACTGCATTTCTTTTAACTATTTGAGTGCCATAAACAAAGTCCTCTGTTCCTATTAACTTCAGACACCATTAAATTTAGGATTATTTTTCAGCAGTTGGCGTCTGATATTATCAATGAACAAAGCTGCAACATCTATTGATCCTTTTTCTGAAGCAACTGCTAAAGTCAAGGGATCCAGATATTTTAATTTTTTCACAAATGCTTTAATTATTTTCTCTGGATAATCTTCATCAGAAAATAGATTATATGCAGTCTGAAACTTTACCATGAATTTAAATGTATTGTCGGTAATTGTTGGAATAATTTTATCCAAAATATCAATTGTCACACTGGTTTCTCCTGTTGTGATATGAATTAATTGATTTCATCTGTCTGTTGTCCCTTGTATTATTTCGCCCTCTTGTGTTTTTTCTGGTGTACTGACAAGATATAAAAGTTGGTAACCACACTCGAAATATCTTATTTTTTTTGTTCTTGTGTTAAATTAAACCTATCGTGTACGATTCAAATATATCTGCATTGTGAAACGCATCCATTTCAATTTTGTACACAGGTAAATCTTTAACATGTCTCAGCTGCGCGTGAATTTTTAGATTCAATGGTGCTGCTTTATCCAAAGATCTCTCGTTTCAAATCAATTTCTTCTGTGTCACTAACATCAAAATCGATGTTTGTATTCAGGATACATGACACAGCAGATGTTGATTTTTCCTTTTTACCCGCGCACACACATTTAATGTTAGATGTAGCATGTTGTTCCTCAAGTTGTTTTATGCAATGTTTTAACCTATCACAGTTTGTACATTTCTTTGTCTCAGTAGAAGGAACATTCACGTTGTAATCCTTTAAAACCATCATATTATACACCTTGACCATATGAAGAATATTTGCAACCTTCCTGTCCTCCTTAACACAAAGTAACTTATCAATTAACTGATTTTGTTTGCTAGCTTCCCATAAATCAGTCCAAAGCTCTGCATCTGAACACTTGTACAATAAGAATTTAAACTGAATTTTACTTTCATGAGCATACTTATGAATAAAATTCATTTTACTCACCTTTTAAATCCTTGACTTCTGCCTCACTGGAAATCTTCAATTTCTGTCAACGGATATCCTTTGTTCGCTTACATTTTTAATTTTTTCCCCAAGTCTTGAATTCTCTGGTCCATGCAACGTCTGCAAATATCCCCACTGATTCAAATTTGACAAATAGATTGAACCGTGGTTGGCTTGCCAATGTTAAATAATAATATTCCACTTATTATTATTATTTCTTGTTCATAAAGATTCCAAAGCTTCAGAAGAAGGTTTCCCAGTAGACAAAGTCAATTTATTCTTACAAAGTTACTTACAAATGAAAGTTGATGACAAACATAAAGAGGCAGGCGAAAGATAGTTTATGATAGAAGAGCCAAGCGTCTTAAACCTTTTGAGAAAGGAGAGTAAATATGGAAATCACACAGGGATGGCAACCAGCAATTGTCCAAAAGGTCAGAAATTAGCGAAGATCGTACAATATGGTAACACCTGATGGGGCTTGATACAGAAGGAATAGAAGATACTTGAGACCAGAGAGATCACTAATAGAGGAGATTCATTGTCTTGCTCTATCTGAGGAGAATTTACCTGATGACAGGAAATGGAATTTCATCCATAGCAGGCTGAGCCGGAAGAACATAATCAAACCATTAATTAAAGCACTTGTGAGCCCCAACAAGAAAAGGTTAGTAGAAGTGGGTGGGTAATAAAGGCTCATTGTCGCTATGAGAACTTTGTGTTAAGTTAAAATCTTTTGTAGGAAAGTTATGAGGTTCTGTCAGGAATAGCCCTGACATAGTTTCCTAAATCTCCCTCTTTCACATTCCTTTGTCTTTCCACCGGGTGTGCTGCTGTATCTATCTGTTCTGGGTTTTTCCTCCGTCGGTTTCCTCTTGGGTGCTCCTATCTTCTGTCTCTGCCTGCCTAAGTTTCCTGTTTCCTGCACCTTTTTACCTTTGCTTTATATGTTACTGACTCACTCTGCCCCGATCCGTTCATGTTCTATATGAGTCCTGTACATATTAAAGGCCCTTGCCTATGAACTGGCTTGCCCTGTCTGTTTCCTGCTACTGGGCCCCAGTCCTGCTCCCCTGTCCTATTCCTGCTCCCCTGTCCTATTCCTGCTCCCCTGTCCCATTCCTGCGTTCCTGCTGCCGACACCTGCCTGTGACCCTAACTAAGATTCCTGCTGCCTGCCCTGGACCTCAGCCTGTGACCCGGACGATTTTTGCCTGTCCCTGCTGTTCCGGCCATCAAGATCCTATCTGAACCTGAAGTCTTGACAGAAAGCAAAGACCATCTCTGGACCTCTCCAGAACAGATTCTCAACCTGCCTTTTTCAGCAATCCCCTTCTGCATGTATTGGGGGAATATAAGTACTTTATTTGGTGTTTGGAAGATCCGTTTGGATCTTGAAGTTTTTTTTTGCTGCAAAGTGTTCTGCAGGATTTGTTGTGCATTTTCTCCCTGAGAAGAATTCCCTTATTTAAGAAAAATTGCATTTCCCTGCAGTAGCTGATGTCACCACTTCACTCTCAGACTTTCATTTCCAAGACAAGGCTTGTCTCTTGCATTTCTAAAACAGAATTACGTTACTTGGATTTCTTTGCTTGGATATACCACTGCTGTTTTCTCAAGTTCCCATCTCACAAACGAGTAATCCCATTGTTTTTTTTGCTGCATGCTGTGATTTCCGCTGCAATTTATGATATTTAGATGATTGATACTAAGGTCTCAAATCTAAAGACCAGCTCTCCTATCTTTTGTCTTCCTGTTTATGCCTAGTATTTCTGTTGTTCATTCCTATGCTTCTGCTTTAATGACACATTTCCTCTTTACTGGTGTTCTTGGGGAGGGTGATTTCCTGATGTCTGAATCTATGGCTCCCACTTTGAAAACAGTCTTGAGTAATAAATGTAAACACAGTACCATTGATTCTTCAGAGCTTTTCAATACAAAGAAAACAAAGAAAGGTGGTTCTCCGTTTAAAGCGGAAGTTGCAGAAGGAATTAAGGATGACCCTTCAACATCAGGAAAGCCTGCATTTGAAGGGAACAGAGATATGCTGCAGCCTAAGCAGACTCTTCACAGGAGTAGTGCAAAACAAGAGGACACATTTAACCAAGGTAAAGCCACCTTAACTCGGGTACTTCAATCTGCATGGAATGAGATTGATTGCTTCTATTGACGACTAGCTAAAGAGCAAGAGGCCAAGGTTGCACTACAAAAGTGTCTGTCCACAACAATTGCTAAGTGCATACTCCAGGAGAAAGAAAAGCATCAGTTGGAGAATGACATGGTGATCGTGTCAAGTAAGCTGTAGAAGGCATACACTGATGCTGGCCAGGATCAGAGTTTCATTGATCAACTTGGCGCAGCGCTGGAAGTGTCTCAGAAGTTCACAGGATTAGTACAGAGCTGAAAGCCTCTCAGGAGAGGATTCGCCACTTTGATTCAGAGGTGCATTCATGGAAAGAGATCTTCGAAGGATTTAGCAGTGGTTCAGAAATTAAACCAATAGTGTAAATATCTTCAAGAAAATAATTTGGTTCTCTCTGTCCAGGTCAGTGAAGGAGATACAAAACTCCATGAATTAGAAGAGAAAAGGAGACTATTGGTACAAGAAAAGTCAAAGATGCAATTGGCACTGGAAGAAACATAAGCGCCTTGCAAAAGGAAAAAGGTAACTCCCTATGTTTCCAATTAGAACTTTCTAAAATCAGAGCAGACTGTGAAAGAGAATAGAAGCACCCTAACATTTCAGAGATACTACAGAGCCCTCATCCAAGGAAGGCTGGAGAGACAGAGTAATCTGCGCAAACGCTCCGCAGCTTGCATCCAACAGGACGCCTATAAAGGTATGAAAGTTCATCAGCTTTGTCGGAATAAAGCAGCCTGCATTCTTCAGTCAATTTGGAGAATGCAACATCAAAGGAAGAAATATGAATATTTGAAACAATGTGTGATTGTACTGCAGTTAAATGTTAGGTTTTAGCAACAAAGACAATAGAGGAATATAAAGAAAGCTGCTTGTGGGATTCAGTCCAGATACAGATCCTGCATCCTAACCAGGCAAGCTGTGTGTTCCTATGGGCACATTTGCTATGCTGTCTCGGTGCTACAGTCTGCTTTCCACAAGATGCTGGAAAGAAGAAGCGGGTTACGACTGAGATGTAATTCTGATCCAGTCATTCTACCGTGCCCACGTGGTCCGAACCAGATTCCTAGTTCTGAAAGCCGCCACCATCAAGTTTCAGTCTGTGACTAGAATAAAACGTGCACACTGAAAAAAGCATCACTGGCTATTCAGCGGTGTTGAGAAAGAAAGATGTCATGGGATACAGTCAGAGCTGGTGAGAGCTCAGCCAGTGTTAAACGGCTGGAAATCAATAATGCTGAGCCAGATTCAGACGTTCACGCCAGCAATAAGGAAGAGATGACAGCACAGTACCTGGGGAAATTGGTGGTCAAACCTGTGAAAGAAGAGTTGGAGCGAGAAGTATTCTGCGGAGTTGAGGAGAATAATCCCCTCACTGATTTAGTTTCCTGCACCTCTTTGCCTTTGCTTTATATGTTACTGGCTCAATGTGCCCCAATCCATTCATGTTCTGTATGAGTCATATACATATTAAAAGCCCTTGCCTATGAACTGGCTTGCGCTGTCTGTTTACTGCTCCCCGGTCCCAGTTTTACTCCTCTGCCCAGTCCTGCTCCCCTGTCCTATTCCTGCCTTTCATGCTGCCAACTCCTGCCTGCGACCCTGACTAAGATTCCTGCCGTCAGCCCTGGATCTCCGCCTGTGACCCTGACCATCCTTGCCTGCCCCTGCTGTTCCGGCCATCGAGGTCCTATCTGCTCCTGAAGTCTTCACAGGTTCCTGGTATGCTGACGTGCTCCTGAGAAACGTCTGGACAGATCAGAATGTCTAAAGCTAAAATACATACTTAACATCCACATGCCAATTACTCTGAGGAAGTAAGCACAGGTCATATGAAACACCTAAGCTTAGGCAAAAAGGACCGTGAGCTGCCAACTAGAAGTTCACTAACACTCAATGCAAAAGTAAATCGGAGTTAATGCCATATCGGGTGTTCTAAATCGCAGTGGAGCTTGGTGAATCTGGCCCTATGTCTCTCCTCTAGCCCTTCTGCTTTTGCATACACCAACACCCAGGACTCAGAAGCAAATGCAGCAGGTCACATTACCTTTTATATACTTCTGATTTGGTGAAATATTAGGTGCTTCCAATTATGCACAATATCGCACACCTGCCAGTTCTACAAAATGTATATGCTGCTTTTTCGCTCGCTGTGTGGTGATATTTTGCTGAAAGCTTACTAATTTTCCTACATTTCTAGCCCTTTGAGGCTTGGCAAAACGTTTCACAAAAAAAAGAAATAGAAAACATTTTACGGCTGCATAACATATAGCTTACTTATACATGTATTTTCACTATCAAGGTCTGTATATTTGTTAGATTATAATTCCCTTACAATATATATTTGTGAGTGAGTATATATATATATCCATTATGATATAGAATGAAAGCGAGATGCACTCACAAACAGAATTCCTCAAAATTGCATCTAATAAAAATGCTTACCGCCACAATGTCACTCCGGTTGTTTGTCTCTAAACCAAAAGGATCTATCAGTAACTGTAGTGTAGATTAGAGTAGATATTGATAGTTCTAATGTTTTTTTGAGGTTTCCAAATTTAGGGTAGGAAGCATACACTGGTCATGGTATTTCATTATTGGTAAATTGGTTCCCTGCTAAATTACTAAGATTATTGAGTTGACAATAATAATCCATCAAACTCATTACTTATCTCTCGTGGGTTGTGGGATATTGAGCCTGACTTGGTTTGATTGCATAGACATTATAGATATTCATTCTATTACTAAACTTATACAACCAAAAACAAAGGCGCCCAGAGCTACATCCAATATACCTATACTGTATATCTCTTGAAAAAGGGTAATTTAGTTAAACCCTTTGGCCAAAGCATTTTAAGCCTGCGAGCTACATCAAGGCATGACCAGATATCGCAGGTCCTAACACTAACTGCTTAAAATTCTTAGTTACCTCTATAATTAGAGGAAGAATTTGATTTATAACAAAAACACCAAATATACATTAAACATCAAATTAGAATGTAACAAAAAACCTGGAACGCTTTTCTGGCTAATGGTGTGTAACGGTGGGTCTGAAATCCTTACGAAGCAAATCACTGGCTGATTCAACAGAGTCTCTTTAAGAGACATGGGGGCTTATTCTAGTCGCTCCGAAGTTGTCATTGTCAAATCACACGTTGTGGCATGTTCAGAAGTCAAGTGAAAAAACGGTATTCTGCAAATCGCATTTTCTAAGCCGCGTCTATAAAAAGTGACAAACCGCCCGATTTGTACTTGCTTTAGTAGTGAAATGGCCTGAAGGTGGTGCTAACTCCCTTGAGAGCCTGAAATAGGGCTTTGCGTGGTGGTGGCAGGGGGTGCTCCTCCTTCTCCCAAAAGCCCTATTCCAGGCTCCAGAGGGAAATCACAATTCCTATCTCACCTGCTTTCAGGTAGTGAGAAAAAAATGCGAGTTGTTTAGATGCTATTTAGCCTTTTTTAGTTTTCAGAACAACTAGAATTTGCAAAAAATGCGATTTTGGTTATTCCGCCCGGATTGGTACTGCCAGAATGAAAACTCTTCTTGAAAAACCTTTTTTGCATGGTTTGGACATGTGAAAGGGGCTTACAGAATAGCAAAACAAGCAAATTCGCTTCTAAAGTATACTTTAGACGCCTTAAGTCACATTTCGAAGCTACTAGAATAGGATTGTGTATTAGGGTCTCCTCTATAGTAGAGGTTTCTTAGAAGGCGTCTTGTAAAATACCTGGAGGGTTTTGGGGTAATGCATATCTTAGGTCTGACATCATGTGTTACAGGAGGGGAAGAGGACTTCTGATCCAGTTGGAACTCTGAGGTCTCGGAGTTTGTGTCTTTTCTGGTGCAAGTGGGGTTTTTGTTATTTTCAGGACGAAACGACTCAGAAACTCTGAACCTTCTTCGAGGAAACGCATAACTGCGTCAGACTTAGTGTGCAAAGTGTGGAGCCGAAATGAGAAACCTCATCTATAATTCATTTCATGTTTCCTCAGGGTGGCTGTAATGTCTCTGAATTCTCTCCTATGGGCTAACGTGGATTGAGCAAATTTCATTGAATATTTGTAAGAAGGCTATCTCAAATGAGATATCTGTGAGTTTTCATGAAGCATTCAGTATTTCTTCCATAACCCTCCCAAAAATGAACTCTAGTAATACAATCTAGTTCCAGCCTATCAGGGGTAAGTTCTTGGACTGAAGTCAGAAAGACGCTAGAGGTAGCCCCATATCTGGTCTGCCGAGACCGTCTCAGGGATATTCCTTACCCTAAGGTTATTGCAACTTGAACAGTTATCGGCTTCTTCCTGGACTTCCTGCAGAAGATGGAATTTTTGTTTATGGGCCTTGATTTTCTCCATAATGTCTATCTAGAACCCCGTAGCTTCCTCTTCTCGGTTCTCAATGTTCTTGTTCATTCAGAGATGGAAGCAAAATCAGCCCTGATGTCTTCTAGTGCTCCATGTAGTTCACTCTGGAAGGTCTGCTTGAGTTTTTGCATCCACTATTTCATATCCTTCAGGGTCAAAGGGTTGCCATGAACCAGAACTTGAGCTATCCTGTTCACATGCTAGCCCTCCATTATTAATGGTGCCGGCGACGCTTGTTTTCTTTGAAAAAGTGAGTTACTTCTCCTCTTTGGGATTTTTTTTCGGTCTTTGACGACCACATAGTGGAAGAGCTTATAGTGCTTTTTTGACCATTGTAGGATGTAAATGTTGCTGTTGGTATTAAGCCAATATTGAGAGCTTTTAAAGTGCGGACCTCAACCGTTAGGTGGCAATCTTTATCTGCACCCCACATGTGGCCTCATGGGTTGCACTTTTATTGACATACACCGTACATTATTAGGGCACTGAAGGGGTTAAGTAAGGCTTTCAAGTCTCACAATTACAATTCCCTTAGACACAAACCTTCATACTGAACACAGGTTCCGTAGAGAATCATACTACAGAGATTAATTAATGATAAACCCTGTGGAATATTGTCCCCAAAGCTCTGAAAAGCAACAAAATATAATGACATGCAGGAGCCTGGGTAGAATTTTAAGAGGAAGCTGTATTTAAAATGTTTTGAGGTAAGGCTGAACATTTACTAACATTTTGCCTTTCTTCTGTAAAATAGTTTGTATCTGGTCGCGGTTGTAATTGAATTTTTGTAAAATTTATGCTGCAGACTTATGAGTCTGGGTTGCCCTTAAAAAAATAAACTAATAATCCAATTTATTTTACTAATTTATAAAGTTGGAATAAACCAAATGAAGTAGTGGGACATAGTGTTAGATACAATATAATTCTATGCTTAGAACAGGAGGAAATATTTTATCAATTAAGCTGAGCATACTATTTGTACCTTCATGTTAAGATGAACATATATAGATATTAATAATTTTCAGTACTAACTTTTGTTATAATGTGTGAAAGGGGTAAATGTGGGGTGAAACAAATTCAAACCCCAATGCAGCTGTACTTTCTCGGCCAAAGGCACAACAGCTTGTCATTTGTAAGCACTACTGGTGCTGGGCAGGGGCTCATTGTGCCTGAAAATGTATATCTCTAAAGTGCTGCATATATTGCATGCGCCAAGGAAAAAAATATATACATCTATATTATTGCAAAATGAATTGGATGCTAGAGGACACACATTGTATATAAAAAATATTTGACCATCAGTTTTCACAGTAAAGTTTAGTCTACTGATTTACCAAAGCAAAGTTCTCTGAGTTACAATATATATTTTTGCAGGACTGCAGTCATTTTGTTAAATGTTTATTGGATCTACATGCAATTTCTTCATAGATCATTTGTACATGAATTTTGGAGGCATCAAATTCTTTTTACGTTGAACACCTGAAGAAAAGGCATTTGAGGTCTTGAAGATACATTTGTCAAATAAACTTTTGCTACATTGAAACATCCCATAAATCAAAATGAATTATGAACTTTTGCACTTTTCCAGTAAAGGCCTTTACAAAAAACACAGGTGCAAACTAAGGGGCCTAGTCTCGTATCTCCGAAGTGTGTCAATCCGCATATAAAAAAAACCCTTTCCAATCAGATTGACATGCTTTGCTATTGTGCAAGTCTTTCTCACATGTTTAATCCGTACAGAAAATGCTTTTTTTAGAAGCGGGTTCACTCCGGTGCTGGCAATCCGATCGGTTTGTCAAAAAAAGCCAATAGCTCCTATTTTTTTATTTTTTATAACTGCAATTCTTTTAGCTCCGTTATGCAAACCGCTTCTAAAAACTCAAACAAATTTCACGTCACTTGAAGGGTGGTGAAATAGGTCTTGCGAGTTACGTGTACATCCAGCACCTGGAATATTGGTTTGGCTGAGAAAGCAAAACCGATAAGTCAGACTGGGGCTGGAGTTACTGTAGCCCTGCCTCTGGTCATTCCATTTCAACAACCTGTACGACTTGGGCATTTTGGCTGTGGAACCGTGCAGTTTGTCACTTATTATAGATGCGGTTTAGAAAATGCGATTTGCAATAGAGAATGGTTATTTTTTTCACATTTTGGCAATGACAATTTCGGAGCCACTAGAATAGAACCCACAGTCTATTCACCTTACAAATAATGCCCATACAATTAATAAAATATAATTATTTATGATGTCATTATTTGCCAAAATATAAAATTGAGTGACTTATCATAGACCCAATTTTTAAATGTACATTATTTGGCATGCAAATTTCAAATGAAATCTATTTGTAATGGATCAATATTTCAAATGTGCTTCAAATGCTGTAACTAATGTACTATTAGTACAATTGCCAATTATTGGAGTCAGGAAGAAATTTATTTTTCCCCTTATGAGAGATCATTGGATGATATTTCACTGGAGTTTTTTGTTTGGCTTCCTCTGGTTCAATAATTAAGTATAGATATGGGATAAAGTATCTGTGGTCTAAATTTAGCATAGGTTGAACTTGATGGACATATGTCTTTTTTCTACCTCATCTACTATGTATGTAATCATGTAATTATACTTTTGTTTATAGAATAATTCATATTTCACCCTATGACCCTAATTCATTATTTTGTGAAACTAATTTCCAGTGATGGAAAAGTTTTTAGTTCCATTTATTTGAGTCATGATCTTTTCTCCAACACGGAGAAGCGGCTTCACAGCTGATGGAATAGGAACCTATGACCTTATGGACAGTACATCGCACTCTACTTGCTCAAATTTTTAAATAGGTGTGAAAACAAAATATGTACTATGGCCCTGTGGATAAAAAAATGCAATCATTAGTCTAGTACCTTCTCCACACTTCTTAGTGATGAAAATGATTAGAATAATAATTGAATCACCCATTGCTAAATATTAGCATCCCATCGTTTGTCTTTCACATGTTAAACGTTGACTGTATTCTGAAAAGGGATCATCAAAGCAACACTCAAAATTATCCTCGAAAGGTATGTGATGGTATGGTAGAAAAAAAACAAAGACCGTATTACGCTAATACATTTTTTTGTGAGTGGAATTACATTAGCACATGCTAAACATTAGCGTAGTTTAATGTGGATCAAAGTGTAGCAAACAGGATATGATTTAATGGTCAGAATTTTACACTGGTAATTTAATCAATGACATTGTAATGAAATCATTGTTTCTTGTATCATTTGTGCATTTTTCTTCACAGTTTGTATCTTCTGGGCACAATTTATCAAACACATGGAACATGGTAACCAGTCAAGTGCAATCGAGTTTATCTTCTTGGGATTCATTAATGAACCAAACATGCAGCGGTTTCTTTTCATATTGTTTTTACTGATATACCTTGTAACTCTACTTGGTAATAGTGGCATCATTTTCACAACCATAATTATTTCTGACCTGCACAATCCAATGTATTTCTTTCTCAGCAACCTGTCCTTCTCTGATATTTGCTACTCTACTGTCATAACTCCTAAAATGCTGCATGATTTCTTTTCTGAGAGGAAGTCCATCTCTTTTATTGGCTGTGCACTGCAGCTGTATTTCTTTGCTGTATTTGCAAGCACTGAATGCTATCTGTTGTCCGCCATGGCATATGACCGCTATGTAGCAATATGTCACCCTCTACTGTATGTTGTCATGATGAATAGAAGAGCATGTATCTTTCTTGTGTCTGGTGTATATATCAGTGGATTCCTTACTGCAGGGATTCACACGTCCTGCACTTTAAGTTTGTCCTTTTGTGGGCCTAATGTGATCAATCATTTCTATTGTGACATTCCTCCATTGATGGAACTCTCATGCTCTGATACATATACCAACAAAACCATTATTTTTGCTATAGTTTTTTTTCTGGGACTTATTTCAGTTATGGTCACGTTGGCCTCTTATGTCTACATTCTTTTTACCATACTGAAGATCCGGTCATCTAAGGGGAGACGGAAAGCCTTTTCTACATGTACCTCCCACCTTTTATGTGTCTCCTTATTTTATGGAACGGTTTTCTTCATGTATCTTCGTCCGGCATCCAGTTATTCTGTTAACCAAGATAAGGTGGTCTCCGTGTTCTACACAATGGTAATACCAATGATGAACCCCATAATCTACAGCCTGCGAAACTCTGAGGTGAAAGAAGCTTTAAGATCTCACATTTGTAAATTATTGTTTCTCTTCAACATTTAAAATAAATATTTTGCTCTGTCATTGTGAGTGATTATTATTAATTTACTGTAAGCCTTAAATCCTTAATAAGTAACACAATCTACATTAACAGTCGGCATCAGAATGGCATGTATACAGAATAGAAAGTAAATCTGAAACAAGTCCAACAGAGATTCTACCTGGTCAAGTATACATATCAAATAATCAGAGTAAGACTCCACATAGGGTGTCTCCTTTTCGTCCTCTTTTTCAACAAAATAGCAGGAACCACTCCAGAGAACCAAAGTGTACCACGGGGGCTCCAGAAAAAAAGGACTAGGACATGGAAGATCCTGTATCCATCTAAAGAATACATCCCAGAGGTGCTACAACAACAAAAAAAAACAAAAAGAGAGGAGATCAGAACTGAATAATAGTATTAATCCATGATCTAAGGTTAGTATTTCTACTGTAAGCCTTTTAGTACTAAGGTATTTCTCTATTGTCAGTTCCACATTCCAATGTATTCAATGCTCTTTGGATTTTAATCATTTTGTCAAAAATGTACCTTTTTCAAATACTAAATACATTGGGATTGGTGTATGTGTCTAATTATGTCGGGAAGCCGGTAGTGTCTTGCATAATGTCTTTAAATGGTGTCTCTTATTATGTACATCTGTATCTGCAGTGGACTGTTTTGTCTGACTATAGCGATTATATAAAGATATTTTGCCCGAGAATTGCACCAAATTTTCCTTGATATGGGCCATAGAGTAATACCGTGCAGTAAAGTCTGAATTGGAGAATATATGAAGCAGTTACAGTAAGTAAGAATGAGATAAATACATGGGCAGAAAAACTAGTAAAAGATGCAACAAGAAATATGACAGGAGGTTAGAACTGAGAGTGGGCACTTCCACTGTTGTTTTTTGTTCTGGATTTGTGACAAATTTGGTATGTTTGGGAATTTAAAAAAAATTATGGCAAAAACTAAAAATAAGTATGAACAGGCTAAAATAAGAACCAGAAGATTATACCTATGCTATCCTGCCCCCGGCATAGCAACAATGGCAAATTTAAAAAAAAAAATTTTGTACCATTTTGTGAGAGCCCAAAAAAGCTTGCACTCATACAGCTTTGCCAGCCACAAACATAACATCCATGTCGGCTTGGCACAGTGACTAGCTTGTGGAGTGTATGTCCCAAGTGTTCCATCTATAACGGTGGGAGGACCCAGGACATACTGTTCTTCTTGTATCTTCATTTTTGCCCTCTGATGAGAAACTTTTCTTACGGAACTGTCTATATTGTGAGACTCCTACCATAGCTGCAGAGTTTAGTGAAAGAAATTCAGTGAGATGTGAGAGTCTGACAGAGACGCAACAAACTAAGCTGCTACTGCTGATGATCTGATTCAGCTGATACCCACCAGTTCCATCCTGCCTATATGGCATATTAGCACTGCCAATCATAAGCATTACCATCTACTACTACACAACCAATTTTAACACAGAGACCGTATATAACTTGCTACCAGTGCCATCATTTAATATTTTAGTGCCACAACAGCTGTTTGAATAACTAATCATGGAGATAGAACTCCAAGCTCATTGAGGCGGCATACAAGTTGTTGCCCAACCAGTCATAATTAATGGGGAAGCTGTATGGGCTACTGAGGCTGTAGTATCTGTGAAACTAAGATCACTGATGTTTCCACCAAAACTGGCAGAGGCTACCATCTACTAGCCACTAACACCAGTGTCAACTTTTCATCCCCCAACACCACTACCACCACCAGTAGTGCCACAAATGTCTGTATTATCTGAATATTTGTGTAGCCAGGTATCCCCTGGGCTACTAATCCTCTGTCTAACACATAAGTCCTGATACCAGCGCAGGCAGTGTTAAATATGCCCGTACTTGCTGCAGTAAACAACTCCCTTGAGTGACTAGGGGGCGGGCCTAAGGCTTGGGTACTGCCCTATCAGGGGCTCAGACCTAGGACCCTCTCCTGGATAACGAAGGGGATGCAGCCAAAATTCTAGTCTGTTCTGTCTAGTGTTGGAAGTGTGGAGCCAGGGCTCTGGTTCACCTGCTCTGGTTCATCTTCCTTTCCCTCCCTCAGTGGAGTGGGATCAGCTACCCCAGGCCTGCACAACTCCAGTCCTCGAGGGCTGCAAACAGGCCAGGTTTTCAGGATATTCCTACTTCAGCACAGCTGGCTCAGTATGACTGAGCCATTAATTGAGCCAGCTGTGCTGAAGTAGGGATATCCTGAAATTCTGACCTGTTTGCGGCCCTCGAGGACTGGAGTTGTGCAGGCCTGAGCTACCCCATATTCCACCAGGGAATATGGGAGTCAGGGATAGACCTTTTGGGGCCTCAAGCCCTGGGGGTTGAGTCCAGGGACAAAGAGAGCAGCAAGCTGTGAGGTGATATTCTGCTGGGTTATGTAGGGTCCAGTGGAAGTGAGTCTCTCTTGCTGAGAGAGTATGCTGTGATGTGTTGCTGTATACTGCTGAGAAGAAATAAACACCAAGTTGCTGTTATATACACCTGCCTGAGGCTGCAGTTTCTTCAGGGAGGGAGTGAATGTTTTCCACATGGGACTGCACCTATTCCTAAGGCCCTGTGGGAATGGAGGCGCTGTACCTCTGCGTAGCCCAAAAGGCGGACAGCCTGATGGGCTCCCCAAGAGCTGCTCCCCTCTGCACAGGACCTTCGTGCTAAGGGTTAACATTTGCTTGTACTTTGTGGCACGTCAACCCCACCCACTAGAATGTTAATGAGCCAAATGGACACAAAGAACTTTTTGTTCACAGCAGTATTGAAAATTGACCACCCCAGTGTACATCTGCATTGCCCCAAATGCGGACAGCCTTTGGCGCAGCCAAAGGATGTGAGCCGGTGGCTGGTGTTTGGTGATGTTAAAGTGATGTTTATCCCCTGTACCCAATATTACAACTCTATCTGTCCATGAAATGTCTGTAAATTGACTGTTTAACCCTGTTCTTTTAATGTAACTGTAGCCATGCATGTAAAATGGTCTGCAGTTGTCTCCCCTGCTGGCAGTAAACCTGACTATCAGATAACTATGATATAGATATAAAACCCACAGATAAGGTGTAGTATAGTAGTAATGGATAGGTCCTCATATTTGGAAGAAGCATTTTGCATTTTGGGAAACCTAGGCTCTTAAGGCAGGGGTGCACAAACTGCGGGTTGGAGGATTGTCTGGGGGGGAGGAGGGGGTGGTGGTTATAGAGGCCCTAAAGCTTCCCCGAAGGCATTTAAATGAAATGCTGGGGATCGAGCGAGGCCTCTGTAACTTTACTTACCTTAACTTTTCAACTACACGGTTTCCCATGGCAACCTGGCATCAAATTACACCGCAGGTCACGTGAAGTCACGTTGCCATGATAACATGATGTCACATGACCCCGCGGCATTTGATGCCAGAGCAGAGGTGGTGGGGGTGTTGCGAGCAGGGGGTGAGAGCAGGCAGGGGGGCGCAGAGAGAAGTTTGCACACCCCTGCCTTAAGGGGCCCAATGTATTCATAAGTGATTTTAATTCAAATTTATTGGAAGTTAAGGAGGGGAAATTCTGAATGAAAATTTATATTTGTTTATACTTAATCCTTTTCCCAAAATTCCTGTCTTTTACTACTTGACATAAATCCATAAGGATTTAATTAATCCACCAGGTTGACCAATAATATCTGGTATTGATTCTGTATCTTTGACTCGGTATATAGACAATTGTTTGCAAAAATATGTAGTAAATATGCCTTCATATTTGAAGGATACTACACAGATTATATATACTACAGAAGGTCAGAGATGGGAGGATGACTTTATGATGTCTCCTAACTATATACAGTTATTGACCAATCCCAAGGATGCAAAGCAATTAGCAGAGTTTTAATGAAAGTTAATTACTTTTATTTTATACCATAACTATTTTGTTTTGAAAATCAGTTCTGTTTACAGACAGGTGGCAACAACACATGGACAAACCTAAAATCTTACAACTATTCCTTGCTTGACTGGATTCTATCCTCTATTCCCAACAGAATCCAATCCTCTGGTATCCTACCTGACATTTTCAGTGACCATGCAATAGTGTAAGGAAAATCAGACCACCCAAATGTAACATTTCGATTGCACATTGCTACTGTACCCTGACGTCCAAAACCTGTGCCCAACTAGGTGTACTTTATAGGAGCAAATCCTACTTAAGCCATCTGGTCAGAAAGCACATTGCACAGCAGATGCCAATACAAATGATAGACTATGGGGATATAGTATATGGTACAGAACCCCAAACTCACCTTAGCAAATGAGACAACCTCTACAACCCAACATGCCATTTTTTCCTACAATGTAAGTACAACACACATCACTGCAAAATACTCAAAGAACCTAATTGGCCACCACTTGAGTCTAGGCATAAGGTTCATTTTTCCTGTCTTGCTTTCAAAAACTTTCTGGGCAAGCTAGCTGCCTACCTGAACAAGCTCCTCGCCCCTACCACACACAGCTCTTATCACCTGAGATCTTACTCCAAAAGACTTCATGGTCCCAAGGTCCAACAAGGAATCCGGCCGCTCCTCCTTCTCTTCCCGTACACCCCACAGTTGGAACAATCTAACAGAGACACTGAAAGCCGCCACCAGTCTAAGTTCTTTCAAAACTAAAGTTGTCTCACATTTCAATCTGGTCTGTAACTTTTACATACACCTACAACATATATTATCTTTAACTGTTCATGCAATGTCTTTAAATATAGTGTATAACACTGTTCATTTAATGTAACCATGTATTGTCATCATAACTCAGTGCCCAGGACATACTTAAAAATAGAGGTAACTCTCAATGTATTACTTCCTGGTAAAACATTTAATGAATGAATAAAACATGGGGACCAGGTTCACACCGAGCTATACAAACCTGTTCATGGGGGTTTTGGAGGAGGATTGGAACATAGTCCTATGGCTTTATGATGTAGTATCCTGTGGAGGAAAGTGCAAACAATGCACTGCTTGTCGAGCAAGAAAATGATGGTGGCTGCATCTAGTAATCAGGTAAAACATTCTCTTTATTGGATCATCAGGAAACAAACACTCACACGAACTGTAAGAGCATCTATAATGCGTTTCGGCTTCACCTGCCCTTTGTCAAAGTGTATGGTTTCTCTCTAAAGTGCCGGTATGTAGGTGGATCACCCGCCGAATGCCCCCCTCCACATGAGGTCACAAACACAGTCCTCCAGAACAAACCCCAAAGGGCTAAATCCAGGAACCCCGAGCGGCGCAATGGCAAGAATCTGCCACACAGATAGGGCACATAAGAAAAAGTGATAAGAAAAACATGGAATTAAAACATGATATGGTAACAAATTTAGACCAATGAATACCATCAGTCAGAAAGTCATACAAAAGACATATATCATATGTGCCAACAAAAAATGCAAATAACATGTCTGATGTTAACAGTCACAAATATCTAACTGCTGGACACTAGGACATAGTAAAAAAAATGCAATAAGCATAATTGAAATTAAAAACAAAACCATAAACAAAGCTATGGAGGAAGCCACAACCTCCATATTAATGAACAATTGGTTAACTGAGGAAGAAGTTCATAAGCGACTACAAAAAATTTAAGTAAATAAGGCACCTGGCCCCGATGGCATACATCCAAGAGTTCTCAAGGAGTTAAGCTCAGTAATAGCCAAACCATTATATTTAATATTCAAGGACTCCATTTCTATAGGCTCAGTACCACAAGATTGGCGTAAAGCAGATGTGGCGCCTATATTTAAAAAGGGAGCTAGATCACAAACGGGAAATTACAGACCTGTAAGCCTGACTTCAATAGTAGGGAAACAACTTGAAGGTTTAATACGGGATAATATTCAGGAATACCTAATGGAAAACAAAATAATTAGTAATAGTCAGCATGGATTTATGAAGGATAGATCTTGCCAAACTAACCTTATTTGTATCTTTGAAGAGGTAAGTAGGAATTTAGACCAGGGTAATGCAGTTGATGTGGTCTACTTAGATTTTGCAAAGGCTTTTGATACGGTTTCACACAAGAGGTTGGTGTACAAAATAAAGAAAATTGGACTCAGTAATAATACATGCACCTGGATTGAAAACTGGTTAAAGGGCAGACAACAGAGGGTTGTCATAAATGGAACTTTTTCAGGTTTGGCTAAAGTCGTGAGTGGAGTACCTCAGGGATCGGTACTGGGACCCCTGCTTTTTAACTTGTTTATTAATGACCTTGAGGTTGGGATCGAGAGCAAAGTCTCCATCTTTGCTGATACTAAATTGTGTAAGGTAATAGAATCAGAGCAGGATGTAATTTCTCTTCAGAAGGACTTGGAGAGACTGGAAACGTGGGCAGGTAAATGGCAGATGAGGTTTAATACAGATAAATGTAAGGTTATGCATTTGGGATGCAAGAATAAAAAGGTAACTTACAAATTAAATGGAGATATATTGGGGGAATCCTTGATGGAGAAGGATTTAGGAGTGCTTGTAGACTGCAGGCTTAGCAATAGTGCCCAATGTCATGCAGTAGCTGCAAAGGCAAACAAGATCCTATCTTGCATCAAACGGGCAATTGATGTGTAGCCCCAGTAAGAAATGGGGGCTATATATCTTTCTCCTACTGGTGTAAGTCCTGTTAAGGGCAGGCCGCCAGTAGTTATCATGGATTTTTCCCCCGCTTCAAGCCCAGCCTTGATTGATGGAGGCAGGCCCCTGACTCTGTGTGCAGGCATGAGACACAGGGGAGGGCCTGTTGACATCATGAGGTTTGGGGCTGACAAAACTTAGTCCTGCCTGTTCCTGTAGGTGACAAGTAGTTCTGTCCTGGGAGCAGAGAGAGCTGGAGCGAAGTTAATCAGTGCTGGAGAGGAGAGGAGAGGTGAGACTCAGTCACCTTGAGTAGAGCTGATAGCACAATCGTGCAATGGACCAATGCCCCTCACCCTGCAGAGGGTGAGGGGAGAGTTAGCCTCA
Organism: Ascaphus truei; assembly: GCF_040206685.1. NCBI lineage: Eukaryota > Metazoa > Chordata > Amphibia > Anura > Ascaphidae > Ascaphus > Ascaphus truei. Next base: position 340,464,627 of record NC_134485.1, read on the forward strand.
CCATGAGGGCCTATACCATCGGGTGGAAGGTGTGGAGTATTGGAGCTCCAGACAGCCCATCCTGAGGGTGTACTTCTGGAGGGAAGGAGGAGGAAAAGCCTGTACCCTGCTGCTGGTGCTGTGTGCTGTTGCTGTGTGCTGTTGCTGTGTGCTGCTGATCTGCTGTTGGACAATAAAGACCAGTACTGATTTTATACAAAGACTGTGTGAGATTGAAATCTCTCGCCCTGGGACCAGGGCTTCTCTGGGAGGGTTTCACCTTATTCATTAAGGCTCGCCAGAGATGGAGGCGTTGCACCAAGACTGCTAGAGAATATGGAGACATATACCCCAGAAGCCTGTCCCTGTTATCCCCTATACCACCGCGGGAGACTCAGGCCCCTCTGTTCCTCACAGGTATGCACCACCCACATACACGTAACCAGCCCTCACTACACCCTATAGGTCCAGTCTGCGACCGGGGGCATTATGGAACTAGAGAGAGTGCAGAAAAGAGCCACCAAATTAATAAAGGGGATGGACATTCTAACTTATGAGGAGAGGCTAGCTAAATTAGATTTATTTACATTAGAAAAGAGGCGTCTAAGAGGGGATATGATAACTATATACAAATATATTCGGGGACAATACACGGAGCTTTCAAAAGAACTATTCATCCCACGGGCAGTACAAAGGACTCGGGGCCATCCCTTAAGGTTGGTGGAAAGGAATTTTCACCAGCAACTAAAGAAAGGGTTCTTTACAGTAAAGGCAGTTAAAATGTGGAATTCATTACCCATGGAGACTGTGATGGCAGATACAATAGATTTGTTCAAAAAAGGTTGGACATCTTTTTAGATGGGAAAGGTATACAGGGATATACCAAATAAGTATACATGGGAAGGATGTTGATCCAGGGATTAATCCGATTGCCAATTCTTGGAGTCAGGAATGAATTAATTTTTCCCCTTAATGGGGTTTTTTGTTTGCCTTCCTCTGGATCAATAAGTAAGTATAGATATAGGATCAAGTATCTGTTGTCTAAATTTAGCATAGGTTGAACTTGATGGACCTGCGTCTTTTTTCAACCCCATCTACTATGTAACTATATGTAACTATGTATGTGTTGTGAGGCTGTAACCCTCACTTAAGCTGACTCTACAGGACCGTGTCCCTATCCTATGGGGCGGTACATGCAGCAACCACAAGCTGAGGGGAGTTGGGGCCTAAGGGGGGATCTCTGGCCTAGTGCATGGGGCTACTGGCCTCCCTGCACATGCACACCCTACCCTCTCTGTGTCCCAGCTCCGACTGACTCACTGGTGCCCGCACATGAATGTATCTCTTTGCAGGAGATCTGGCCTGCGTGATTGGCTCCCTGGCGTCACATGGCTAGCAGCACCAGTGGCTGCTGGGTGTTGTAGTCCCTTGTGGAGCCCTTTCTTATTGCCACCACGTGCGCTATCGGTACTGCGCATGTGTGACTTTGTAATGGCCGTCGCTGCTTGCAACTGTGCATGCGCAACTTTGGGAAGGCTCTGAGCTACGGAGCTCCACCCCTGCCATTCCGTGATTATAGTAATGGCCGCCGCAACATTTTTGCGCATGCGCGAGCCTCCGCGCATGCGCGCGAATCTAACAACCATGGCGGCGCCCTGCAACGGGAGCCTCCGGCCAGCCCGTCGCCACCCGCAACAACCTCCACCATGACGGACGTAAGGGAAGGGGAAATGGAGGACCATGGAGCCAGAGGGGACCTAGCTACACAGGTATAAGGTGCATTGTATGTACATCTCTTTATCTTGATAAAGGTCAGTGTATTTGACTGAAATGTCAATCTGTGTGGATTAAAAAAACAATTGTATGAAGACCTCTAGAGTGCCGGTTCCTTCATGTTTTGCAGGATGTGTCCTGCATTATAGGTCTCCCCTATGGGGGATGATCTCTGCACAATCGAGGCATTATACAGATCCCGTGAGTGCATCTAACCTCTTTCTTCTAATATACCGTACGGACGGACAGTTCCGTAGAATTAGAAGGAACTGTTCAGGTATGGATACATATATAAAGAACGAGCATCATCTCTTCAAAATCGCTTTTCTGAGAGGAACTATAAGCCTGACACTATTCTTTCAGCGAATGAAAACGCAGCCAATTTAAATAGAGCTTTGATTTGAAAACATGAGAGAATAAACCACAGGAACATTTAAATCCCTGTACAGTATTACACATTGTAATAAAGATTCACATAAAATTGATAGAATAGTGAGGTGACACTGGCATGTTTTAAAACAGGATTAGATTTTATAGGATTTTTTACAGAATGGTTTTAACAAAAGCTAACAATTTAAGGGACAAAATAGCACATAGTGCACTTAGAAAAAAGGAAAGTACAGAGAACATTGGTTGATTAACAACCAAACTGAATGGTTTTAACGTGAAAAATGTAGAGCCTGCAAATTCGGATGGATGTCACGGGAGAAAATGTAAAGGTTTAAAGTTTTGTTAATTGCACAAGTGATTACGTTGTGTGTGCCTTGTGGCCTTCAATATGTGGGACGTACGATCTGCCCACTTAGGACACGGATTTTGAAACATATCCATAACATCACGTTGGGTTTAGCGTCCCACAACATTTCCCTGCATTTAAAAAAAATCACAGCTCTGACCCAGCAGGTCTGAGTTACTTAGGCATTGAACAAATCCAAGCCAATCAGAGAAGTGGCAATAGGACAAATTAATTATCAAAGAGAGAATCATTTTGGATTCAGCGATTACGCACATTGCAGCCATGTGGAATTAAATATAGATATTAACGCCCTTTTTTTGTAACTTGTATTTTTATTGAGGTTTTCAACAATAAAGTGGGAAAGGGGAGCGGATACAAAAAATAAAAAAGGGGGAGGGGGAACAACCATCGTTTGCATAGCTTTTCATACATTAAGAATACATATTCCTTATTGTATTACATATAAATTTATAGAAATACAATTTAACATTTTAGCCATCTATCACCGTTCCTGGAGCCTTTCCCTCATTCCGTTCCTCTTAGTTTTATGGGTAGCTTTTCGTCTCACATAGCTCTCCTAACCTCTTGCATCCCATAGTTTCCACACCCTGTAGAACTTCCTTGTAGTTTGATTTAGGAATGAGGTAAGTTTTTCCATTAGCTGAACTTCATCTGTTGTCCTAATAACTTCCCTTTTGGAGGGGGGAAGTGTTTTTTTTTTCCACGCCGCTGCCACTACACCTGGCTGCCATTAATATATGTGAAATTAGTTTGAGCGTGTAGGGGTTCACATTTCCATTGGTTTGGCTAGTATTATCAGGATTGGGTCTAAAGGAGACCATAATACCCACCACATCCTTTATTAGTTTCAATATTTTTCCCCAATAATTCTGCATTGCTGGACAGAGCCACCAAATATGCACAAAATCTCCTCTCTTGTCACATCCTCTCCAAAACCTATCCGATGATTCTGGATACACTGTTCCATCTATTGATGGGCTGGAGAATCCCTCATTGGAGTCTGATCTTGGTACAGGGATATTATCCCTTTTTGGTATTTTCTTATGTAGCCAGGCTAGTTTCCTTGGCTACTAATCTGCCATTCCTGGCAGTAAGTCCTGGTAAGAGCAGGCCTGCCAGGAGTTAAAATGGGGTTTCCTAACTCACAGTAGCTTCTTGAGTGACAGGGGAGGCGGTGGGACTAGGCCTGTGTGTGTCCAATCAGTGGATTCAGTCCTGGTACCTACTTCCCTTGTACTTAACATGCTGCACTGCTAAATTGTGTCAGTGCCTCTACCTCCTTGAGAGAGGCTGGTCTACTCTAACAACTGTGCAGGGCTCTGCCAAGTTTGTACTCCATCCCCTAGGGGAGTGGAGGGGAAACTATACCCTTTACTCCTCCAGGGAGTAAGGGAAGAGCATGAATTATGATTGCTATTGCTATATCATCCTGGATGGCCCTACGCCGCCTTAAACTCAACATGGCTAAAACAGAGCTCCTCATACTTCCTCCCAAACCTGGCCCTACTACCTCCTTCCACATTACTGTTGGAACTACGATCATTCACCCAGTAGCCCAAAGCACGCTGCCTTGGGGTCACACTCGACTCCTCTCTCACATTCGCCCCTCACATTCAAAACATTTCTAAAACCTGTCGCTTTTTCCTCCGCAATATAATAAAGATACGCCTTTTCCTCTGTTGTTCGACTGCTAAAACTCTGACTCAGACCCTCATTCTCTCCCATCTTGATTACTGTAACCTCCTGCTGTCCGGCCTTCCTGCCTCTCACCTGTCTCCCCTACAATCTATCCTAAACGCTGCTGCCAGAATCACTCTACTATTTTCAAGATCTGTCTCAGCATCTCCCCTCATAAAATCTCTCTCCTGGCTTCCGATCAAATCCCGCATCTCACACTCCATTCTTATCCTCACTTTTAAAGCTTTACACTCTTCTGCCCCTCCTTACATCTCAGCCCTAATTTCTCGTTATGCACCATCCAGACTCTTGCGTTCTTCTCAAGGATTTCTTCTTTCTACCCCCTTTGTATCTAAAGCCCTCTCCCGCCTTAAACCTTTTTTACTGACTGCCCCTCACCTCTGGAATACCCTTCCCCTCAGTACCCGACTAGCACCCTCTCTATCCACCTTTAAGACTCACCTTAAGACACACTTGCTTAAAGAAGCATATGAATAGCACTGTGGCTATTCTGAACACATGAAACATAAAGCTTGGCCCCCTGCAGATGCACTTACCAGAACTCCCTCCTACTGTCTCTGTACGTTCTCCCTACCTACCAATTAGACTGTAAGCTCCTCAGAGCAGGGACTCCTTCTTTAATGTCTAAAGCACTTATTCCCATGATCTGTTATTTATATTATCTGTTATTTATTTGATTACCACATGTATTACTACTGTGAAGCGCTATGTACATTAATGGCGCTATATAAATAAAGACATACAATACAATTGCTTCGGGTGCCCTTGGCCTGGAGTTCCAGGGTACATCCTGAGGGTGAAGCCCCAAGAAGTGAGCTGTGTATGCTGTACATCTGCCAGTGCACTAAATAAAGAGATCCTGTTGAAATATATCCTCTTGCCTGAGACTGCAATCTATCAGGGGGAGTGGAAGTGAGTTCTCTTGCAGGGATTGTGTCAACATCCCTGGAGCCTGCAAGAGATGGAGGCACTGACACTGAGAGAGAGAATCAGATCCTACCTCAGAAACCTGTCCTGTGTTCCTCCACAACACTGCAGGAGACTCAGATCTACTATAAGCCAGCAGGTATGCACCATACCACACCATGTTGTAGTGAAATCTCTCAGAGGGTGGGGGAAACACCGCTACATTTGGAGGCGCTGCTGAGATTGTTTTCACAGGACAGGTTTCTGCAGCAGCAGGACTGCAGGATTTATGTGTTTGTGCATCACAGATTGTATTTTCCCTACTATTAAAAGAAAGGAAGGGGGATCTCTCCTTGAGACTTCACCAGGGAGGGGGTTACCAAGGCCCTTGCCTTCAGAGAAAATATGTTGAGGCGTACTCTGGGCTTCGTGCCAGGGAGTGTGGTTACCCTCATATCAGCACACGCTACCAATATGTTGGGCGTACCCTGGGATGAGCCAGGGAGCGTGGATACCCACATCCTCAGAGAAAATATGTTTGGGGTGTACTCTGGGCTTCATGCCAGGGAGTGTGGATACCCTGCTTATCAGAATGGAAGTTATAAAGTTGGGGCATACCCTTGGCTGTGTCCCAGGGAGCTTGGATACCCTTCGACAAAAGTAAGGAAAAGGGGACAGGGCCACGGAGGCTTCACCAGAGATCCCTGAACCCACTCATCAAAGTACTGATGAAGTAAAAGTGAGGCGTTCCCTGATTCTGCCCCAGGGTTTGTGGTACTCATGTAATTCCAGCTGAAAAGATGCACACCGTTCTTTCTAACACTCTGAAATGGTGGTTCCCCTGACCAGGGAACTGCATGACAGAATTTACCATCTAAAATGGCGGTTCCTGCCACACCCGGAGACCGCATGGGGTTTCCTGCAGAAAGTTGCAAGCCTTTCTTTGCAAGAGATCTGCAAAGGCTCATTGCGAAAGCAAGAGCTGCGCCCGACCCCTGTGATTGGCTCAAAGCGGAGCTGAAGTCACGCCCTGCTACTGTGTGCCCGTACTCTAAACTCCCCCAGAGCGAGGGGGCACACTGAGCACCAATCAGTGAAGTTCCTCTACATTGAGGGAGGAGCCAGATGCGAGCTGCCGCACCCGTAGTTCCTCGGAGCTAGCAAATGAGACAGAGCTACTCTACTCAGGCTCCTGCCCAACTTTGCCTTGTCTACTTACAATATACGATTCCTGAAGAAGCTACAGCGAAACGCGTAGAATCGATTGACAGTTCCTGGGAGACAGTGGAGATCACTTCAGCAGTATTGAGCAGGCACGACCGGAGAGACCGTAGAAGCGCTTCTGCCCTGAAGCAAGATGTCACCGGAAGTGACGTATGCGGATGTGGAAGCACGCGAACCGGGTGGCTGGTGATATCTCCTCATGTTATTCTCTCCCATGAATGTTATATTTAAGCAAATGTGAGTGCAATTATTTTTATATTCATACAATATAATATACATATTAGCAGTATTACATTATCGTGGGCTTTCTTTTATTCCTCGGGCTATCATACATTTGAGAATATTGACTACAGAGGGCGCATACAAGGGGCATCCAGGGTTCATCAAGGGCTTATCCAGTCGAATTCAGAGATCCATGCGTGAAGACAACATAAAGAGCTCTTATCAGAGAGAGAAGACTCTCTGATATGTTTTTATTTCCTTTTCCACTTGTGAGTGAGACCTATTGCTTTATTAGATGGGGTTCATTATCTATTGGCTACACCATATTTTGTTATTTGATTATTCCACATATTGCACAACGTGAACTACCAGCGCTCCCCTTACTAGGAACAAGAACGACTACTTACAATATGACTGATTGTTGTTTGACCACGTATCAGCTCCCAGAAGGCTTCCTGGTGGTTGAGATGGCGGGCCAAGAATTCCTGCGGTGCCTGTGCTCGCAATGCAGAACACCCGGAGGTGAGCCCAATACTACGGTTCGCTGCCTGCAGTGCTGAACTTACTATCTGTGGTCGGTAGTGTCGTTGCTAGCCATCGGTGTCCAGACTGAAGGCCCCACGGCTACACTAATCGAGGTGGAAGGCCTTGAGACAACCCCCACGGAGGGTCCATGCGCCCTAACAGACGTTCTAAAGCGTCCATGCACCCCGGTTCCTGAAACATGAGCCCAAAGACCACCGGCTGAGGTGACAGGCCTAGGAAAGACCCAAACATGTCCCCTGGTGGCATTGGAGCCGGACGGCTTCAGGCCAATTGTTAACAGTGAAGGTGAATTACCAAGGTACCTGTCCCAGGTGGAGCAGCCCTTACCAGCCTCATCTGACGATGACAACAGCTCCAGATCTGTGGTGATGCGCCAACCGGCAGCCCACCGTCGAGATGCTGAGAAAAAAGAGCCAACTACCATTAAAGTAGAGAGACGGAGTCCAGAAACCACCACATGGCGAGCACTGGTGCGTCCAGAACCGCAGAGAAGTCCCACGGCCATGGCGGTGTCCAGTACAGTGGAGGAGGTACCTGCCAATGTTCCAGATGACCCGATGCCCATCTTGCGTCAACGGAGCGGTAAGGCACCACCCCCTTACTCCATGCAGGTGGCAAAGGAGGTATCCAGCGAGGAGGCCCTGCCCGGTGCTTACTTCCATGCGAAGGACCGCGCCGACCTTCCGGAACCCCACCCTGCAGATGATGTAGTTCCGGTGTGGGACTTAGAGCTGTACCGAGATCCCGCGAGGTCTCCACCTGATGACATCACTTCCGAGGCGACTGCCGGAGCGGACCGGGACTGTGCTGCAACCGCTCTTGTGAGTGCTGCGACCGCTCCGGTGAGTACTGCACCATCTAGAGAAGAAATGGATGACTACCTCTGCCAGGTTATGGGCAGTGGGAAAGGGAAGTCTGTAGACCTTGCTTCCAAGAAAACATCTACTGTGCCAGGCCATAGTAAGGCCAAGCCTAAAGACTCTGCCCTGGACATTGTTGTTTCCAAGGCCCCAGCCCCTGTCAAAATTGCCCATGCCCAAGCCCCATCTAGTTTGGGTTCCCGGTACAGGTACTGTGGGTCATCGAGTAAAAAGAAGGTCCCCAAACCATCCTCTGACTACCGGGACTGGGTGTATTCAGAAGAGGGGTCTGATGGCGAGATCCCTGCTTCTAGTGTAATCCGTTCTAAAGGGTCTACCTCATCACCGCAAGCCTTTAGAGGTAGATCGGTTAAAGTGTTATCCTTTCGGTCCAAAACATCCGGTGTGTCATCCAGCATGGACACTGAGGATGAGCCATCCTCTTCTATTGTTTCCCAAGGGGAAGTACGCAAATGGTGGGAACCATTATTCCATGGTTATTGCCCTGCCATGAACCGCGCAAGGTTCCTGCTTATAGATGGGGACGTAGTGGATTATTGGTGGGAGGAGGGATCATTTTTTCCAGAAGAAACAGTGAAGGCCTTGAGGAACAGAGTAAGGGAGATGCAGCTGGGAATCATAACACCTGCTGGTGGCCTTTGAAGAGCCCGAATATTGGGTCTTACCAGGTCAGGCTCATGGGAAAAAGTTAACCAAGCTAAGCAAGGCAGACAGGGCCATTGTAGCTAGATACAGGCAATCTCATGGGTATGAGTACCGATATGTTCCCAAGCCCATCATGTGGGAGATTGAAACTAACAGAAAATCCTGGTTTAGGCTATTCTGGACTTTCTGCGCTCCAAGACCAGTTATTCGGGATACCACACTGAGGAGAGGATATGTGATCTCATGAAAGTATGGAGTATAGGCCATGGGATCTACATGGAGCGGGTGGAATATAGGCCTGAGAATGGTCCTGTAAAAACCTATTTTGTCAAAGTTGCCGACCATGAAGGTAGAATTGTGAAGAAACCTGATCCCAGGCATTACAATTAGAAAGAGGTTCTCACCTCGTTTTAAGCAGTTAACCAACTTTTCACATTTTTAAATCTTATCAAACATATAAAACCTCTCTCCCTGGGCCCTGTCTCCCATCCCTTGGCCCTATCCGGTCAAGAGGTGGAAAAAAGGAAGCACCCTGAGAGGAAAAGCATACATAAATCTATATATTCATCAATAACTCACATTAAACCCATCACTCCAGTCCTGTTGGGCCTAGGCCCACTCACCCTTCCCCCAAACCCTCCCCCCCCCCCCCCCCCGGATTTGGCTCTTCAAATAGTTTTCCAGACTCTCATAGGTCTTCATCTGTTTAACATACAGATGCCACCCCTCCCACCAGGACAGATTCGCTGCTCGTCTCAGATTCAACAGACAATGGGGGGGAGGGAAGAAAGGGGCCCCAACCTTTACCCCAAATAGGAAGCAGAGAAGGAGAAAATACTCCCAACAGGGGCTGCTCAGTCAGTCAGACCAGGCAAACTCTCCACTCAAAGATCCTGCAATAGGCTCATGCCTTTTACTTAAGAGCAACCAATGAAAAATCCCATCTGGATCCTCTCAGGAACTCGTCTGGTCCAGATCTTTCCCTCCTAGGTCTGCCTCCATGTCCGTCGATTTCCTCCTTTCCGGCCCGTCGTCGCGTGTCCGTCTCTGTTGTCCTGTCCTGCTTTTATGGTCCAGGCCCAACGCTGGAAGAAATACTGTTCCTTATTCTGGAAAGCGGAGCGAGGCTTGTTCACCTCCGCTGTCAGCTATTAGGCGAAACGGGAAGGCGCATCTATAGCATATTCCCTTTTCCTGTAGGATCATTGTCACTGGTTTTAACCCTCTTAAACATCTTCTTTCAATAGTCAATCTGGACAAATTTGGAAATATCTGAATGGAGGAGTTTTCGAATTCAATGGAGCTTCTGTACCTGCACCCCTTTATTATTCTTTCTTTGGTTGTATAATGGTGCAGTCTCAACATTACATCCCTGTTCCTCCTAGGGTCCTCAGATCTTGGGTCCAGTGCTCGGTTGACTCTGTCTATCTGTTGTTCACAATCTTCTAATAGGGGGTCAATTGATTGAAACAACATTTTAAGACAAGGCTGCAGTGCTGCCTAAAATGCATCCTGCATGTCCTTTAACATACCTGTAAGGTCTTTTTTAGTTACTGCTGTGTCCCTTTCTTCCGCCTGCTCCAATACCGGTGATGTGCGCTCCCACCTGCGTGCCTCGCCGCCATCTTCCTTTCCCTCTGGCATTGTGAGCTTCTGGTTGCCAAAGCGGGAGAAATCAGGTACAAGTCGTAGGGTTCTCCCACAGGCCTGCGGTGCTTTCCGGTGTTTTTTTGTGCCGTTTTGGGGGTTTAAAGCTAGATTACTGCAGCGGGATGCACGGAGCCTGTTTCACAAGCGTGCATGTGCTTAATTCATAATTCATCATGTTCTATACCTATTACATAGTTACATAGTTACATAGTAGATGAGGTTGAAAAAAGACTTCCGTCCATCAAGTTCAACCTATGCTAAATTTAGACAACAGATTCTTTATCCTATACAGTTAGGTCCGGAAATAATTGGACACTGACACAATTTTCGTAATTTTGGCTCTGTACACCACCACAATGGATTTGAAATGAAACAACCGAGATGCAATAGAAGTGCAGACTTTCAGCTTTAATTCAAGGGGTTGAACAAATATATCGTATGAAACGTTTAGGAATTGCAACCATTTTCATACACAGTCCCCGTATTTCAGGGGCTCAAATGTAATTGGACAAATAAACACAATCATAAATAAAATGTTCATTTTTAATACTTTGTCGAGAATCCTTTGCAGGCAATGACTGCTTGAAGTCTGGAACGCATGGACGTCACCAAACGCTGGGTTTCCTCCTTTGTGATGCTTTGCCAGGCCTTTACTGCAGCTGTCTTCAGTTGTTGTTTGTAGGTCTTTCTGCCTTAAGTTTTGTCTTCAGCAAGTGAAATGCATGCTCGATTGTGTTGAGATCAGGTGATTGACTCAGCCATTGCAGAATATTCCACTTCTTTGCCTTAAAAAAACTCCTGGGTTGCATTCGCAATATGTTTTGGGTCATTGTCCATCTGTAAAGTGAAGCGCCATCCAATCAACTTCACTGAATTTGTCTGAATCTGAGCAGACAATATATCCCTATACACTTCAGAATTCATCCGGCTGCTTCTGTCTTCTGTCACATAATCAATAAACACTAGTGACCCAGTGCCATTGTAAGCCATGCATGCCCAAGCCATCACACGGCCTCCACTGTGTTTTACTGATGATGTGGTATACTTCGGATCATGAGCCGTTCCAAGCCTTCTCCATACTTTTTTCTTCCCATCATTCTGGTACAGGTTGATCTTAGCTTCATCTGTCCAAAGAATGCTGTTCCAGAACTGGGCTGGCTTTTTTAGATATTGTTTGGCAAAGTCTAATCTGGCCTTTCTATTCTTGAGGCTTATGAATGGTTTGCACCTTGTGGTGAACCCTCTGTATTTGCTATCGCGAAGTCTTCTCTTTATGGTAGACTCGGATAATGATATGGCTACCTCCTGGAGAGTGTTATTCACTTGGCTGGATATTGTGAAGGGGTTTTTCTTTACAATGGAAAGGATCCTATGATCATTCACCACTGTTGTCTTCTGGATGTCCAAGCCTTTTGTGCTGCAGAGCTCACCAGTGCGTTCTTTTTTTCTCAGAATGTACCAAACTGTTGATTTGGCCACTCCTAATGTTCCTGCTATCTCTCTGATGGATTGTCTTTTCTTTTGCAGCCTAAGGATGCCCTGTTTCACATGAATTGAGAACTCCTTTGACCGCATTTTGTGGGTTCACAGCAACAGCTTGCAAATGCGAATACCACACCTGGAATCAACTACAGACTTTTACATGCTTTATTGATGATGCAATAACGAAGGAATAACCCACACCTGTCCATGAAACAGCTTTTGAGTCAATTGTCCAATTACTTTTGGTCCCTTGAAAAAGAGGGGGCTACATATTAAAGAGATGTAATTCCTAAACCCGTCCTCCAATTTCGATGTGAATACCTTCAAATTAAAGCTGATAGACTGCACTTTAAGCCCATATTCCTTATTTAACTGTAACTTGAATTGATTTTGGTACACAGCCGAAATAACAAAACTTGTATCAGTGTCCAATTATTTCCGGACCTAACTGTATCTATACTTATTGATCCAGAGGAAGGCAAAAAAAAAACCCCATTAAGGTTAAAAAATTAATTCCTTCCTGACGCCAAGAATTGGCAATCGGATTAATCCCTGGATCAACATCCTTCCCATGTATACTTATTTGGTATATCCCTGTATACCTTTCCCATCTAAAAAGATGTCCAACCTTTTTTTGAACAAATCTATTGTATCTGCCATCACAGTCTCCATGGGTAATGAATTCCACATTTTAACTGCCCTTACTGTAAAGAACCCTTTCCTTTGTTGCTGGTAAAATTTCCTTTCCTCCAACCTTAAGGGATGGCCCCGAGTCCTTTGTACTGCCCGTGGGATGAATAGTTCTTTTGAAAGCTCCTTGTATTGTCCCCGAATATATTTGTATATAGTTATCATATCCCCTCCTAGACGCCTCTTTTCTAATGTAAATAAATCTAATTTAGCTAGCCTCTCCTCATAAGTTAGAATGTCCATCCCCTTTATTAATTTGGTGGCTCTTCTCTGCACTCTCTCTAGTTCCATAATGTCTTTTATTAGGATTGGTGCCCAAAATTGTACTCCATATTCAAGGTGTGGTCTTACTAATGCTTTGTAAAGGGGCATAATTATGTTTACTTCCCTTCCATCCATTGCCCGTTTGATGCAAGATAAGATCTTGTTTGCCTTTGCAGGTACTGCATGACATTGGGCACTATTGCTAAGCCTGCTGTCTACAATCACTCCTAAATCCTTCTCCATCAAGCATTCCCCCAATATATCTCCATTTAATTTATAAGTCGCCTTTTTATTCTTGTATCCCAAATGCATAACCTTACATTTATATGTATTAAACCTCATCTGCCATTTACCTGCCCACGTTTCCAGTCTCTCCAAGTCCTTCTGAAGAGGAATTACATCCTGCTCTGATTCTATTACCTTACACAATTTAGTATCATCAGCAAAGATGAAGACTTTGCTCTCGATCCCAACCTCAAGGTCATTAATAAACAAGTTAAAAAGCAGGGGTCCCAGTACCGATCCCTGAGGTACTCCACTCACGACTTTAGCCCAACCTGAAAAAGTTCCATTTATGACAACCCTCTGTTGTCCTTTAACCAGTTTTCAATCCAGGTGCATATATTATTACTGAGTCCAACTTTCTTTATTTTGTACACCAACCTCTTGTGTGAAACCGTATCAAAAGCCTTTGCAAAATCTAAGTAGACCACATCAACGGCATTACCCTGGTCTAGATTCCTACTTACCTCCTCAAAGAAACAAATAAGGTTAGTTTGGGAAGATCTATCCTTCATAAATCCATGCTGACTATTACTAATAATTTTATTTTCCATTAGGTATTCCTGAATATTATCCCGTATATTAATTTTAATCCACATGGATCCATATTATGCCTAATTTTAAAATGCCTTGACACCCGTGAGTTAAAACATCTTTCATGATATTATCCCTAGGGTGTTTTAAGTTGTTTTAACTCACAGGGTTTCGAGACATTTTAAAATTAGGCATAGTGTGGATCCATGTGGATTAAAACTAGTAGGTATAGAACTTGTTAAATTAGGAATTAAAGGAGGAGATAGGATCCTAAAACTGCATCAAAGAGAGACCTATTGGATCCATCAGTTAGGTACCCTGTCTCCCAATGGGCTTAATGAAGGGATTGACTTGTCCTCTTTCTTATAAGATTCAAATGATATTGCATTCACTCTATAGGATATTTCTTAATATTTTAGGTTTTAAAATAATCCTCCCCCCTTTTGTTGTTTTAAACATCTAATTAATGTTTTAATCATTTGGAATGAATTCAGAGATAGTGATATATACATATATTTGTAATATTTTTTAACACTATATATATATATATATATATATATATATATATATATATATATATATATTGTGTGTGTGTGTTAAAAAAGATTACAAATATATGTATATTTTTAATATTTTTTAACACACACACATATATATATATATATCTATACATATATATAGATATATATAGATATATATATATATGTGTGTGTGTGTGTGTTAAAAAATATTAAAAATATATGTATATATCACTGTCTCTGAATTCATTCCAAATAATTAAAACATTAATTAGATGTTTAGAACAAAAAAAGTTTTCACATTTTTAAATCTTATCAAACATATAAAACCTCTCTCCCTGGGCCCTGTCTCATATAGTATAGTTAGTTAAGTTATGGTGGGTAAAAAAAAAGTGACAAAAACCCTCCCCAGCAAAGCATATAGCAAATGGAAATATAACTGTATGCTCATTTGCAGGTCTGCAACCCCGACTTTCACCATTATTACCCAGCACACAGCACTTCCACTGCAGCAAGAGATTCTGGGAAATGACATGCAAATGAGCACACAGTGCCGCCTTTTGCTTCAAAACCATTCAACATGGTTCCCCTATAGGCTTAAGCTTGCTGCATGGTCACATCTTTGAGCACAGCCAGGGTTAAGATGCATAGCCAGTAAACCCACCCACAGACAGACTGTTTCGACCTTCATGTGTCTCTTCAGTGTGGGGACCCGTTTCGGACCTCACGTCACTCCATTTTTTTCTGTTATTACTCTTGATGCTTGTGATGTTCAATTAAACCTTTTTGTATTTGACAACATTTTGTGAGTGCTGCTGACTTTTTTGATCTTTATTCTGTCTATTTTGGCTGCTGGATGGTGATCTTGGTTGCACTGCAAGCACCACGACTGAAAAGATAAGTTTTTTTCCCCTTACCTACTTGCCCACTTAGTGCCCTGAACTTTTTTGTATGATATATATATATATATATATATATATATATATATATATATATATAGCTTAACCCCGTTATAGCACGGTCCTCTGGGACCACCCGCGACCACCGCGTTATAAACGGGGTCGCGGGGCAGAAATATGGCTGCCGAATTTTTTTTTATTTCTGGTGGTACCGTGTCTGCCGGAGGGGGAAAGCTGAGAACTCTCCCAGCGTTCCCAGACCCGGTGGGGCAACGGCAACAGCACACAGCACTTACCTGGCATCTGGCAGCTCTTCTCCCTGTCTCTGCTTCCTGCTTCTGCTTCCGTCTTGCGAGAGCAAGCTCCCTTAAAGAGACAGTGTGTCTGTGTGTGTGTGTGTGTATGTGTGTGTGTGTGTATTTGACTGTGTGAGACTGTGTGTGTGTCAGTGTGTGCAGTGTGCTGTGAGTGTATGCAGTGTGCTGTGAGTGTATGCAGTGTGCTGTGAGTGTATGCAGTGTGATGTGAGTGTGTGCTGTGTGTGTGCAGTGTGCTCTGTGTGTGCAGTGTGTTGTGAGTGTATGCAGTGTGCTGTGAATGTATGCAGTGTGCTGTGAGTGTGTGCTATGAGTGTGTGCAGTGTGCTGTGCAGCGTGCTGTGTGTGTCAGTGTGTGTCAGTGTGTGTGCAGTGTGTTGTGAGTGTATGCAGTGTGCTGTGAGTGTATGCAGTGTGCTGTGAGTGTATGCAGTGTGCTGTGAGTATGTGCAGTGTGTGCAGTGTGCTGTGAGTGTGTGCAGTGGGCTGTGAATGTATGCAGTGTGCTGTGAGTGTGTGCTGTGAGTGTGCAGTGTGCTGTGAGTATGTGCAGTGTGTGCAGTGGGCTGTGAATATATGCAGTGTGTTGTGAGTGTATGCAGTGTGCTGTGAATGTATGCAGTGTGCAGTGAGTGTGTGCAGTGTGCAAAAAAACCCTTTTTTTTTTAATTCGGGGTCCACGCTCAAACAGCGTTATAGCGGATCACGCTATAACGGGGTTGAGCTGTATATATATATATCATCCCAGCCTCTCATCCCAGCCTCTGTCTAAAAGCTGTGTTAAAACAGTATGCATTGGCTTGAGGATTTGCTTGTGTAATACGAGCTTGAGAAAAAAGGTGGCACTGTGTGCTCATTTGCATGTCATTTCCCAGAATCCCTTGCTGCAGTGGAAACGCTGTGTGCTGGGTGATAATGGGGAAAGACAGGGTTGCAGACCTGTCTAAGACATGCAAATGAACATACAGTAATATTTACAGTTGCTATATATATATATATATATATATATATATATATATATATATATATATATATATATATATATATATAATACTGAGTTAAGTTATGGTGAGTAAAAAAAGTGACAAAAACCCTCCACAGGAAAGCAAATATGCAAATATAGCTGTATGCTCATCTGCATGTCTTAGGCAGGTCTGCAACCCCGCCTTTCCCCATTATCACCCAGCATACAGCACTTCCACTGCAGCAAGGGATTCTGGGAAATGACATGCAAATGAGCACACAGTGTCACTTTTTGCCTCAATAACCATTTTTAACATGGTTCCCTATAGGCTTAAGCTTGCTGCATGGTCACAGCTTTGAGCACAGCCAGGGTTAAGGTGCATACCCAGAAAACCACCCACAGACAGCTGTTTCGACCTTGATGGGTCTCATCAGTGTGGGGTTGATTTTACTGGGAATGCAAGAGAGGCTATGGGATAGGCTATACCATAATACTGAGTTAAGTTATGGTGAGTAAAAAAAGTGACAAAAACCCTCCACAGGAAAGCAAATATGCAAATATAGCTGTATGCTCATCTGCATGTCTTAGGCAGGTCTGCAACCCCGCCTTTCCCCATTATCACCCAGCATACAGCACTTCCACTGCAGCAAGGGATTCTGGGAAATGACATGCAAATGAGCACACAGTGTCACTTTTTGCCTCAATAACCATTTTTAACATGGTTCCTTATAAAAAGTGACACTGTGTGCTCATTTGCATGTCATTTCCCAGAATCCCTTGCTGCAGTGGAAGTGCTGTATGCTGGGTGATAATGGGGAAAGGCGGGGTTGCAGACCTGCCTAAGACATGCAGATGAGCATACAGCTATATTTGCATATATATATATATATATATCACATTTCCACACCCACCCACACCATTTATATCCACTCCCACTCCACAAACACCTTGTGTAAAGTACTGTATATACTGTGGGCTCTCCATTCATTTTTATTCACACTGATACACATACACACTCTTTCTTCACTTGCTTTCAGGAACCTTTTGACACCTCTAGTCATTAAACACATCCACACCAGGGGAAGGACCAGCACAGATAACATTCCAAGAGACACTGTTTTTAAGTACACCCTTGCTTCATTCATTGTAACATCGCCGGAAGAAGAGATCAGTGTATCTCGAAAGCTCGCACAAATAAAAGCATTTCGTTAGCCACAGAACGGTATCATCTATTTATTTTTTGATTATTGAAGCTCGGCTAACACGGTACTGATACCTCTACATGTGTATATATATATATATATATATATATATATATATATATATATATATATAGGCCATCGATTTTGGATATGACTCTATTTAAAGATTACAAATGTTGATTCATTGGAATAAATATATTCCTATATATTTTAATAAGTTGATTCTTCCTCTGTAGGTATTTGAGTTTTATTCAAGTAATACAGTCATTCCTGTGTTGCTTGGAGTTTATTTAACTAATTTGTTCTAGTTTAACATTGTTTTACATTGTAGCAGAGTATTTTGGGAAGGCCCCAGTTAGGAACCCTTCCCTTTAGCAGTATAGTAGACTGCTGTGCTGGTGGACGGATGTCCACGCGGTGACCTGTGGCCTGGGACAGTGTCCGAGATATTTGTGTGGGACCCTCCAGCTGGAGCTCACTTTTTTCACCCCACATGGAGGCCTGAATCCTTAGATGAGAGGGGATTATTGTCGGAAGCCCCACTTCATGGGACCTGCTTCAAAGTCAGTTCAGATGCTGCCCCATGTGTACCGGAGTACCCAGACAGGTATCATAAGTGCACCAATGGTTCACAACACAGGGGGGTAGCTCTACCTCACACTTGGGGATTTCAGGTATGGACACCTGGGGTTATTGGTGCACCGGCACCTTCAGTACTTTGGGGGAAACCACTCAGGGTGTGGGTTATCATATGTATGTTATGGTTGCATTACGCTGTGTGTAGTAAAGATCATATATATATATATATATATATATATATATATATATGTGGTGATATATTGTTATTACTGTTGTATTGTGTCCTATGAGGAGTCATCCCGTCAATGCTGGGATCCATCATAGGTGGATGCGCTGCACAAAGAAAGAGAGCTCACCCCAGGCTCCCAAAAGCAGAGGCTCAGGCCTTCTATGTGCATACAGGTATAGCAGCACGCGAAGTCGCCCACGGTTTTTCTTTAGGCATAGGGAAAGGGGGCTACATATATATATATATATATATATATATATATATATATATATATATATATATATATATATATATATATATATCCATCTATCCCCTAGGGGTCAGACAAAGTCCCATACCTGGGACGAAACACGTCAGAGTTATTTTTGCTATGTGTGACTATCTTTGCACATTACATTTTTCATTTTTCTATTGATTACGCTTGATTATTTTCAAATACCTAATGGACGGCAGTGAACCACCATTGCAGCACTTTTTTTCTACCCTAGGGGTCAGCAATACCTTTTGAGAAATTGTGTGGACATTTTGTAAATACTATCGGTACATTTTCAAAAGCATGACCAATTCATATTCAGAAGAAAAAATCTGTTATTAATTGACTGGACTATAAACCATGACACTTTATCATTAGCGGTAAAACCAAAACACCAGAGTCACTGTTCATCTCTACCTTAACCCCTCCTACTTTCTTTTATTAAATAGTTGTTGCGCTGTTTCCCCCACCCTATG
Organism: Ascaphus truei; assembly: GCF_040206685.1. Taxonomy (NCBI): domain Eukaryota; kingdom Metazoa; phylum Chordata; class Amphibia; order Anura; family Ascaphidae; genus Ascaphus; species Ascaphus truei. The sequence goes on from NC_134485.1 coordinate 340,483,597, forward strand.
GGAGATGTGGCGGCTACTGTGTATGTGGTGCATTACCTGCGGCTCACAGGAGGCCTGAACCTCCGCTGCTGGGAGCCTGGGGTGTATCTGATCTGTCTGGTGACAGCGCCTCCACCTTTGCGGGATCCTAACTAAACTCGCCTGAAGAAGTTTACTTTGTTAAACGAAACGCGTCGCGACTGTTGTGGCTGGCGGTTTTACTACCCACCACCAGTACACACTCAAGTGTACCGTTCCTGCTTATTTCCGATCGTTTCTATGCTATCAAAAACGGACAGGCATCCTAAGGACACCTATTGAAGGCCCCAGTTCCTGCGCATGCGCGCTACACTCCGCACCACGCTACCACACGTGGAGGACAGGAGAGTGAACAGAGACAGCCCCAGCGCGCGGGTCTGATCTCTCAGAACTGAGATTACCCTTCATACTTCCTATGTGATGCCCTACTCCTGTGATAGACACCAGAATCGGGGATTATTAAAGAAATTTTATATGTAAGTTACTAATTTTATTATTTGTTGCTAATACAATATCTATCTCTCATCCTGGTGCGCTTTTGTGTTTTTTCTTGTTTTGCTGATATTGGTATCACCATCGGGGTTCCGGTGGAGACCACATTTGGAGGTGGGGGAGACACCTCATAAACACAGAAGCAGCAAGAGAACTGAGAGGGACCAACACTCCAAGTTTAAAGAGCCAGAGCGCGGACTGAACTTTTCATTACTGGGGATCCTAACTATGTTGGATAACCCCGTCCCAGGACCCAATGCAATAATTCACACACTGATATAGATAAGTTTACTGCATGCATATGAAAACGGAATAACAATGTAACAACCACAGCAAATAGGCCACACACGTCCGTAACCCCACAGTGCCATCCAACACAGTGTCCACACCCTGATGGGTTATTCCTCAAAGTACCGAGGTGCCTCTGGACACCCAACCACTCTGGTGTACACAAGAGTCAACCCACCCAGTGTGTGCGACAGCGCTGTCCACAACTAAAGTGTTATTGTTGGTGCACTTGGTGATGTGATGATACCTGCTGGGGCTCCAGCACCAGGTAGCGCCGACTAAAGACAATTGGGCTGTCCGGTCCCACGCCATCATCAGCGATGAGTCCACCTCCACGTGGGGTGGTGTCCAGCTGGAGGGTCCCACAGTAATAGTCTCTCTCTCTGTGTGGTGATCTGGTCCCAGGCCACCAGGTGCCAGGTCGCTGCCGCGTCCTGGCTGTGTCCCTCATGCTTGGCACTACAGGTGCAGTGTCCCTGTCTATTGGGCTTGTACCTGCAGCAGCCACAAGCTAAAGGGGGAGTCGGGGCCTAACTAGGGGCCTATGGGGGTCTCTGGCCTAATGCAGGGGCCATAGATACCATGCACACACACCATACTCTCTCCTTGTCCCAGCTCCGACTGGCGTGGTATCCCCAGTGCTCAAAATGTATCTATTCCCTGACAGGGGAATCCTGGTGCCCTATTGGCTGCTGTGTGCCACCTTACTGCAGCGCCCCTAATGGCCGTCTCGCACGCCTAACACTGCACATGCACGGCATCTCGCGCATGCGCGGATACTACCAACATGGTGGCTCTCTGTAAAGGGAACTGCCGGGAGCCTCTGACGGCCTGGTCGCCCTTCCAGACGCACAACGCACCTGCGCGCCCCCCACGCTTCTCTCCCAAGCCTCCGCTGCCTATCGAGAGGTAAGGGGACAAACGGGGGACCAGGGGGACCTGGCCACATAGTGAAATTAAAAGTTAAAAAATAAGACAATTTTGGTAACAATATTCTTATATTTGTTGTTGCTTTTTACGTACAATATGTGCCTTTAAAAAAAATAATATATATATATATATAATATATACAGTACCATGCTACTGCAACATACAATGTATAAAAGTGCAACAAAACATACATTTACAATGTGACATTTTAGAACTACACTTCCAGGTCATTAACTTTCAGGCTCAACCAGTGAAAGATTGTATATTTTAAAACAAGAATTCAAACATTCTGTTGATCCAAATTGAATGATAGTGGTTTAAAATGGCACATACAGTATCTACCCTTTAGATACTATTTTTTCATAATTAAACCCTTCCCTATTTGTTTTTTTTTTTTGCAATTTGAAATTAGGCTTATGAAACAGTTACTAAAAGTGCCTGTAAATATCATCTCATAGAATAATATAATTGACTATTAGTTACTTAACCTACAGGTTTTACCCAATCAACATCTGTATAACTTTAAACTTAGATGTTTTAACAAAGGAAAGGTACACAGGGATACATCAAATAAGTGTGGAGGGCATAGAACAAGCATTGATCCAGGGATAAATCGTTACTGGAGTCAGAAAGGAATGTTTTCCCTCTATGAAACATCATTGGTAAATGTTTCATTGGGGATTTTTGTTTGGCTTCCTCTAGACCAATATACAGTAACTATAAATATCGGATGAGTATCTTGCCCATATAGAATTTAACAAAGGTTGAACTTGATGGACAGTTGCCTTTTTTCAACCAAATCTACTATTTTACTGTTACATCAAGTATATTGTGTAAAATGAGCATCTCCTCTGTTGAATGCTTACATATTATACCCACTTAGATAAGTGTTTGGACTTCATTTTTATTAATGCTCTTGTTACTTCTTTGTTTCTTAAACTGTAGATTAGTGGGTTCAACATAGGAATAATCACAGTGTAGAATACAGAAGCAACTCGGTCCTGGCTCAAAACATAACTAGAGGAGGGTCGTAAGTACATAAATACAATGGTGCCATAGAAGATGGTGACAGCAGTAAGGTGAGATGCACATGTAGAAAAGGCTTTGCTCCTCCCCTCTTTAGAGCGAATTCTCAGTATGGTGGAGATGATGTAGCAATAGGACACCATAATAGTAGTAAGTGAGCTCATTTCAGCAAATCCTCCAAATATGAACATCACAAGTTCATTCATGGTCGTATCAGTGCAGGAGAGCTTCAGGAGTGGAGGCACATCACAGTAGAACTGATCGATCTTGTTGCTTTTACAGAATGATAACTGAAAGGTGCAGGTTGTGTGAATTGTTGCATTGAGGTAACCCCCAATGTAAGCAAATCCCACAAGCTGCATGCATAACCTCTTGTTCATAACCATCAAGTATAGCAATGGGTTGCAAATGGCAACATATCGATCATAGGCCATAATTCCTAGTAAGAAACACTCAATGGTTACTGATGCACCAAATAAATACATTTGCAGTATACATTCCTTGTAAGAAATCACTTTTTTGTCTGACAGAAAGTTGGACAATGTCTTTGGGGTTATGATGGTGGAGTAACAAAGGTCCAAGAAGGACAAGTTATTGAGAAAAAAGTACATGGGCGTATGGAGGCGAGAATCTGCTTGGATGGTAACTATGACGCCGATGTTCCCCAGAAGTGTGATAATATAAAATATTAAAAATAAAACAAAAAGAACTATTTGGAGTGTAGAATTATCAGTCAGTCCTGAAAGAATGAACTCTCTGACAATTGTGTTATTCCACCCTGCCATCTAAAATTTGCCCATTTCACAAAGCAAACAGTATTTTAGTTAACAGGCACTAAAAAATAAGCATTCAATATTGTATCTCTTAAATTACAAAGAAATGTATACATTTTTTGCATACTTTCTTGTTCTTTGTTTTCTTGTTTTCCTTCTGTACTTAATTCCTCCCTTTTTTTGGCAGTTCTCACCTCAGTATGTTTTCCACCTCAGTATGTTTTTTCTTCTTTCTCACTAATATACTATATTAAAGGAAATAAATAATAGCAGGATTAAAAAAAGGTATTTGTGACATGTTCTTCACATTTATAGTAGTTGTAGGATTGCAGCTAAATCAAATAATATAGTATTGGCTTGTTATTGTTAAAAAAATATTTTGAGATTCACCACCCCCCCCCCCAAATTTGTGCACATGCAGTTAACAAAGTTGAGAAAAAAGTACATTATGGGGGGGGGGGGGGGAGGAGGGGTCTGACGTAAACAGCACTGGGATCTGAGCAGCCATTTTAAGTCAGCATCCATCTTAGGTGCCTGATCTTGTCATCCATTTTGATTGTATGAAAGTTGGAGTGGAAGTTTAGTTTAAAGACACATTTTTTTCTTTTTATTTGCTCCTGGAGGATAAGCTTTCAACTAACCACAAACCTTGAAGAGACTGGAGAAATGCGCCACTGTTATGAAAATAAAATATAGATAACAGGCACATCTCACATTCAGGGGGAGGTTCTCATTGTCAAATATACCCTTTCCCAGAAATCACGTATATAGAGGAAAGGTTAGCTGACTCAATTCATTTTTAGTATGAATCTTACAGTTATGTTATTAACGCAATGTTCTCATATTCCTATTTTGTTTATCTTATACGCTTATGTAATGACGCACACGCCACCTCATATAGGGGGCGTGGGCTTAGTATTTTGGTATAAATATGGCTAGTAGGCCAATATGTCGTTGGGGAAGTTTTATTTTGAAACTTCCTTCTGTGTGTGCACATGTACACTAAATAAACTTATTTGTTATTCTGCAATAATCCTCAGATGTGTCTTCTTTATTCATGCTTTTCACAGATGGCACTCCGAATAGGAACCCAAATATACCGGAAGCTGAGAACCTGAAAAGCCACTCCTCGGTCACTCAAACCTGAGCGCTCATAAGAATCAAGATAAAAGGCACCTTTTGAGGAAAGCCTGAGTTTAAAATTGTTTTGAGTGATGTATAGAGAACCAGGTTTGGAAGGGTGTCTCAATCTGGTTGACGGGTTACATAGCAGTTTCAAATGAGTTTATTAATCTCTGCTCCTGTATCCATTTTAAAGTGTAAGAACCTTCTAACTTTCAGCAATCCCTGTGTGTGTCTGTGGCAGTATAAATCTTCGGATTTTCATAGGTTTTTGTGGCTAAAGTCATGCATGACATGACCGGCTGACTGAAGCGGCAGAAATCAGATGTGCACGTATCAGCTTTTCCTTCCATTTTCCCCACAAGCAATAAGTGGTTATAAATCATTTCCTGATATAAACTCAAGTTTCGGTGCCGGCAAGTAAAATTGTTGTGCCCTTAATGGAGAGTTGCCAGATAGATTTGATACCCTAATGAATTTTTCCTGAATGATTACCTGTGTGAAAGATAAACCATGCTAATTATCACGTGTACACAAATCACCATCCAAAAGTTTGCAAGTACTTACAAAAACACGAATATTCTCACAATGAAGTCTACACTTTTAAAAGGTTTTAAAAGGTGTACATCAAGTATAGAAGGATTAAAGAATGCGGGAAAGAATGGGCATATATTCAGCTCTGTAACTGGTGAAAATTTAAAAGGTTTATTCGTTTTGGCCAGGCGGATAAGGTTTTTAAAACCAGGAGATACAGTATTCTTTTTTCCTTCTGCTCAAATGTCTGCAAGAAAGAGAATCAAATAACCACAGCACAGATCGTGCCCCCACCTTTTTCTCCAGCTAGAGGAATGTGCAAAAGATACGAAAGTTAACTCAAATCTCCGGAGCATCAAAGTAGTTTTAAATTCAGGTTATTTATGAGAATAAAGAAAGAGGACATTTTTATTAATGTAGTTGCAGGATGAAATTGTTTGGTAATAGGTGAGAAATGTTTTACTTTTATTTGTTCGTTATTTTTGTGGTGATGTTTGGCTGTGTATGAAACAAGTTTTTGTATTGTGTGTTCTGTATTGTGTGTAACTGGTAAAAGCACAGTTCAATTTTATTTCTATAGGATTAGGATATGTTTGCGAATATTTTTTGTATAAAAATGCTGGTAAAAGCTCACAAGCATTGTTTGAATTATATATTGTATTGTATGTCTTTATGTATATAACGCCATTAATGTGCATAGCGCTTCACAGGAGTGGTGCACGTCGTAATCATATAGGTAGCAAATAGTAAAGGTAATAGGTCATGGAATAAGTGATTCAGACATAAAAGTAACATTAAGGAAGAGGAGTCCTTGCGTTGAGGATCTTACAATCTAATTGGTAGGTAGGGAGAGTGTACAGAGACAGTAGGATTTGATCAGAAGCCAGGAGAGGGATTTCAGGAGGGGAGACGCAGAATCAGAGTTTAAAGAGTAGAGTGATTCTGGGAGCAGAGGTTAGGATAGATTGTAGGGAAGACAGGTAAGAGGCAGGAAGGCGGGATAGCAGGGGATTACAGTAATCAAGATGGGAGAGAATGAGGACCTGAATCAGAGTTTTAACAGTCGAGCAACAGAGGGCAGGGTGTATATTTGTGATATTGTGGAGGAAAAAAGCGACAGGTGTTAGAAATGTTTTGAATGAGAGAGGAGAATATGAGAGAGGAGTTGAGTGTGACCCCTAAGCAGCGTGCTTGGGCTACTGGATGAATGGTACTTCCAAGAGTAATGTGGAAGGAGGTAGTAGGGTCAGGTTTGGGAGGAAGTATGAAGAACTCTGTTTTTGCCACGTTAAGTTTAAGGCGAAGGAGGGCCTTCCAAGATGAGATAACAGAAAGACATTCAGGAAACTTTGGTTTGTACAGCAGGTGTAAGGTCAGGGGTTGAAAAGTAAATGTGTGTGTCGTCAGCATAGAGGTGATACTGCATTAGGCCAGTAGCCCCCTAGGTCCCAGTTAGGTCCTGAGCCACTGTGTAGCTTGTTGTGCTATAGGGACAGTCCCTAGATAGGGACCCTGCCCCGTTAGCTGTTTGCATGGTCAGGGACACAGCCCTGAAGCAGTGCAGCCCTGTGAGGTGGGTTCTGGGATCAGAACGCCACCAAAGACACTGAGACTAAGGTGATATTATCCACGCCGGAATTCACCCAACGTGGTGCGGAGGACGACGTCGGATCGGGCGAAATACCTGTCGTAATCTGCGGAACCCGGGGTTGGAGCCCTGGGCAGGTATCATTCTTCAAGTGCACCAACACTGTACAGCAACGCAAGAAGCACGCCTAAAGGGTGGGGGTATCACTTGGGGACACTTACGTGGAGAGTGGCCAAGGGCCTTGTATAGTACAATTGGACATGGTGTGGGGATACACGGTGGCGGGAGCGGGGTGTATGTTATACCTTATCCAAGTGCAACATTGAATATTATGTATATTAGAGTATAAGTTATGTGCATATGTGTAGTAAAGCCAGTCCTGTTTTACAACCGTGTGAGGATCGTGATTGTTTCCTTTGAGGGCCTCCTCCCACTCCGTTGAGATCCCTCCCAGGTGGAGGCGCGGAACCCCGAGATATTTATATGTATGTACCCCAGGCTCCCCGAGCGGAGGCTTAGGCTCCTTAGAGCCACACAGGTATACACAGCAGTAGTAGCATCTGTATTCACAGGAAATACCCGTTACAGGAGCAATACGAGTGATGGAGCAATACGAGTCTGTCTATGTGTCCCTGGACTAACATCATAACCTTAATTCTCAAAAGGAATGTTTTCAGAATAAAAAAGGAGGGAACTGACAAAGTTGAGAAAAAAGTACATTATGGGGGGGGGGGGGGGGAGGCTGACGTAAACAGCACTGGGATCTGAGCAGCCATTTTAAGTCAGCATCCATCTTAGGTGCCTGATCTTGTCATCCATTTTGATTGTCTGCATGAAAGTTGGAGTGGAAGTTTAGTTTACAGACACCTTTTTTTTCTTTACTCCTGGAGGATAAGCTTTCAACTAACCACAAACCTTGAAGAGACTGGAGAAATGCGCCACTGTTATGAAAATAATAGATAACAGGCACATCTCACATTCAGGGGGAGGTTCTCATTGTCAAATACACCCTTTCCCAGAAATCACGTATACTGTATAGAGGAAAGGTTAGCTGACTCAATTCATTTTTAGTATGAATCTTACAGTTATGTTATTAACGCAATGTTCTCATATTCCTATTTTGTTTATCTTATACGCTTATGTAATGACGCACACGGCACTTCATATAGGGGGCGTGGGCTTAGTATTGTGGTATAAATATGGCTTGTAGGCCAATATGTCGTTGGGGAAGTTTTATTTTGAAACTTCCATCTATGTGTGCACATGTACACTAAATAAACTTATTTGTTATTCTGCAATAATCCTCAGATGTGTCTTCTTTATTCACACTTTTCACACAGTACAGCAAGTACAATATGGGAAGCTTTTTATGGTTCTCTCCCTTACAGAAATCCACAAACATCATTGTTGAACAACACTTTGTAAGACCAGTAATGAGTCTCATGTGGTAACTCCTATTCTAGACTTCATAGACTAGTAATGTGGTATCTTTCTGGGACCCAGCGGGCATCTTAATGAAAGTAATATTTTGAAATCAACTTTGGCAGGGCTGACAGGATCCCTGAAGTAGAGAGTACAGTAATGAATGCATTATTAATAAATAATGACTTACTGGTTCATTCTATTTAATAAGCACACTATATAATGTACTTATCTAATTTGGTTGAGTTTCTTAGTTTTGATTTCGCGCTGAAACACATTTCTCTTTTAAAATAACCTATGTTAATTACAAATGTGATTTTTGAGCTCTTTAGCCAAGATCTGCTCACATCTAAATGAATTACACTTTTCTATCGCTAGACTCCAATAAACACACATCCAAAATGTCGTCATAATTGTAAGGGTCTTTGGTATCAAAGCTCGTAAATAAATAATAAAACAACATCATGTAGGTCTGTAGGATATATAATAGCATGATGGTAACTCAGTTTAAAGACTATCTATAAATAATGTTCAATTAGTTGCCATTAGCAGTGGACAAAGAAAGTGCATCAAAAAATGTTCAGATAGCTGCAGTGCAGAGTTTCCAATATGAAGCACATAACAATAAGTACATTATAGATCAACCGTACCCTATTGCTCTTAATTATCTACAGGTTGTCAGCTTCAACCAACAGAAGCAAAAGTAAGATAGTGAATCTCTCTTTTGTTCTTACAAACTGGTAGAGATCTTCTTGGAATTGGACAGCCAGTTACCGTTTAGGTAGCTATTCAATAAGTCAAATCAATGGAAGTTTTCAGCTTATTGCTTTGTGACAAGCCACTCAAGGGCGCTTTGAGTAAGCGCCTTAGGGGCTAATTCTATATCCGCCAAAACAACTGATAGGGAATTTCAGCTCAAATTGGTCCGATCGAAGTCAACTGGGAATTTCAGCCAAACGATTGGCTGCTTTGGCGTATACAGAATAAGCCCCTTAGTTTTAGAAGGTAAGTGCTGCTGTTCTGCACTAGTTAAAGGACATACAAAACAGTTGCAGTATCTTCAATTTAAGTAAATCTGCAGGGTATGCAAATGACACATTATTGACTGTGCTGCCATTATATGTTGTACTAAATTAGGATTGTAATATAAAGTGAAATATATAGTACAGTAGTCTCTTGAATGTAATGTAACTTTATCTGAATCATGTTATCATAATTTCTACTTTCTATTCCAAACATACTGTATGTGCAGTAGATTTATGTGACTTTAGAGGACATATCGAAAAATCCCTTAAATCTGATATAAATGTGTGTTATACAATGTTTATTAAAGGACAGATAACTCGCTTTAGCAGTTGCCTGAGAACTGTGATACTTACCGAACATAATTTTGCCTTAATCAACACAAGGGAAGTTCCCAGCACTCAACAAAGAATAAAAATGCAAATGACAATAGGTGATATGCCAAAAAGAATTATGTTTTAATACTACTTATGAATCAAACAAATGTAGCAAACAATTGCATTAGACAATGATACAAGTGTAATAACTTATCCAGTGTAAACATAATTGGTATCAAATAAACACACTAGGTGTGATAGGCACAAAAAAGAGAAAAACTGAAAAACGGGAGGGAGATAAGGTAAGGGAAAACAAAGGAGAGGGGGGATTGGGGAAAAACAGGGGAATAAGGGGGGCAACGTTTTGGGGCTCCTAGGTACTAGCCCCTTCTTCTGGCCCATTCCCATAGATATAAATGAGCCTGGTACTTCCCTTACCCCTGTGAAACAGGGACTCCTTGGGTAAAAACAGTAGCAAGACTGAAATAATACTGCAGGCAGCAAAAATATACAAAGAACAGAGAACTTCCAATTAGGTATACTCCAACCCACAGCAGCAAGGTTTTCAAACAGAAGTTGCTAATAAGGGGCTATGAGCCCTGAAACGTCCCCGTCCCCCCTTATTCCCCTGTTTTCCCCCCATTCCCCTCCCCCTTGTTTTCCCTTACCTTATTTCCATCCCCCGTTTTTCAGTTTTTCTCTTTTTTGTGCCTATCACACCTAGTGTGTTTATTTGATACCAATTGTGTTTACACTGGATGGGTTATTACACTTGTATCATTGTCTAATGCAATTGTTTGCTATATATGTTCGATTTAGATGTATAATAAAACAAAATTATTTTTGGCATTTCACCTATTGTCATTTGCATTTTTATTCTTTGTTGAGTGCTGGGAACTTCCCTTATGTTTATTATTTCAACTTTGGAGTGAATTAGGGTCCCTCCCCGTTCCCTTGCACCGCACCCTCATTTGCTTAGCGATTCTACATACTCCTATTGAGGTGTTGGTAAAATTGTATATGTTCTATAATTTTGCCTTACTACTGTTTAAATAAATGTGGTATAGTCAGACCTGTTAACTGTCACTGATGCTCTGGGAGTCTTGTTGATTTTGAACATCAGCTGTCTCATACAAATCAATAGTCTCACTGAGATAATCCAGTACTTTCCATATAAAATGCATTTCCCCCCAAATTCTTATTGATTTTAGTCCTTGGAGGTTGACATCTTTATATAGGTTAAAACATTTTGATACAATTGGTGCGAATCTCATAGCATATGAAAGCTGTATTCTATGTTCTAATTGTGGTCTCCTTTTGCACCTACCTGGGATGTGGATTCTCTTCATCAGTAGTGAAAGGCTTGAATGTAGAAGTAGTTATACAGTGATAAAACAATCCTTTGAGAAATCATTCCCCAAGGCTTCTTTTATCCCAGAGTAACCAATTTGTGATAAGAAACCAATTAACATTTCTGTAAAATGAACACACAGAGCTTCATGACACCTATGAAACATGGCTTACGTATTCCTCAAAGTGCTCTTAGAAAAAAAGTAGAGGGGTAGATTTAGTAAACAGTTATAGGGACTGTGATGGATTGGCCTTCAAGGTAGGGTCAGTGAGGAGCCCACACACCACGTGCTTTCAAAGAAAGAGTCCTTTATTCCCCACAGTACGAAAAACAAGGTAAATTACACTGCTGAACCAAGTGTAAATGAGCAAACAAAGGGCATTGATCTGCAACAACATAGAATATCCTTATCTTTGGTGCTGGGTGTGAGTCCCAGCAATTCCTGGCAATTCATCTGTGGTTATGAAGCACTGCTTGCTAGCAGGCTTGTGAAGCTTTACAAAGCTATGAAGCTGCTCCCTTGCAGGTCATGGAATTCTTGATTCTGGTGCTGATAGTGCTGATCTCTAACCAGGAGGCCAACCCACAGGGCTGAGGCAGGATATAGGAACTGACCAAAGACCTTGGGACTGAGTCCTGATCGAGGGAAATTTCCAAGTCACAGGCCGAGGTCAGCGTAGTCTGGGTCATGGTTCCAAAGTCAGGGCCACAGAGAGGCAAACAGAATCCAGGTCCCAGCAGAGGTACAGCGCAGGCAAAGAATAAAGCAGGAAACCAGATATTGTCCAGGAGCACAAGGATCAGTCACCTTGCTCAGACATTGGCTGGGAGTAAATGGCTGCTACTTAAAGCCCAAGGACAGGTGCAGCCAATTACATCCTTCATCTTGGAAAAAGGCAAAGTGAGGACACTTCCTGGTTTGTGGCCATCGTGGTTGTGGGCAAGATGTAAACCATCTTTATTAACAAGCCTGTGCCAACAGAGAATGACCACGATAGCAGATCCTGATAGGTGCTAGGTTCGAGTTCCAGCTATTCCCCGGCAATTTCACTGGGAACTGAAACATTGCACTGTGAATACAGGGAGGCTGTTGTGTCTTATAAACCTTTAGTTGCAATAAAGAGTTGATTGGAACACCATAGCAGACCTGAAATCTAGGGTGTGGTCTCCAATGCCAGGAACAGTGAGAGAGTTAACCTCTTCATCTATATATATAAGACTGAAATAATGTTTGTGTGTGTATTTGTGGTCGACAGCTCATTGGCCTGCGGGCCAGGCAGGGAAGAGCCAGGCAGGGAGAAGAGACACACACGCACACTCACAGCCTCCTCACACCGTGACCGCGTGCACCTCTGACCATCACCGCACACCGTGAGCAGCCTCCTCTGCTCACACCACCCTCACCTCACACCCGCAAACACACACACACCCCACAGCCACAACCCCCACCGTCTGTCAGCAGTGCCTCACCTCCCCACTGCCACTGACACAGCTCCTTGCTGGGGGGGAAGGACAAAACCACTTCCGCCTCTGCCCCACCACCCCCACCCTCTCTCAGCAGTGTCTCAACTCCCCACCCGCCGCCGACACAGCTCCGTGCAGGGGGGGGGGGCAACCACCGCCACCGCCAGCCGCTTTTGCCCCACAACCCCCCACCCTCTCTCAGCAGCACCTCAACTACTCCGCACCTACTGCTGACACAGCTCCACATGGGGGGGAGGGGAACACCACCGCCGACAGACGCCTCTGCCCCACCACACCGTCTCTCAGCAGCGCCTCAACTCCCCACCCGCCGCCGACACATCTCCGAGCGGGGGGGGGGGGGGCAACCACCGCCGCCGACAGCCGCCTCTGCCCCACCACCCCTCACCCTCTCTCAGCAGCGCCTCAACTCCTCCCCACCCGCTGCCGTCACAGCTCCGTGCGGGGGGGGGGAACCACCGCTGCCGACAGCTGCCTCTGCCCCACCACACCGTCTCTCAGCAACGCCTCAACTCCCCACCCACCACCGACACAGCTCCGTGCTGATGGGGGGGGCAACCACCGCCGCCGACAGCCGCTTCTGCCCCACCACCCCCCACCCTCTTTCATCAGCTCCTCACCTCCTCCCCACCGCTGTCAACACAGATCCTCTGGGGGGGTTGGGGGGAAGGGAAGAACAACACCACTGCCGCCGCCAGTCGCTTCTGCCCCACCCCTTCCCCCCCACCCTCTCTCAGCAGCGCCTCACCTGCCCAACCACCGCCGATAGCGCGCAACCGCCACTCAGCGGGGGGGGGGGGGGAGTCAGGAGAGAGGGGAGTGGGGAAGAGAGTCAGGAGAGAGGGGGGGGGGGAAGCCCACACATAAATACATACTGACTGACACACACTGACTGACACACACTCACTGACTGACACACTCACTGACTGACTGACACATACTGACTGACTGACACACTCACTCACTGACTGACTGACTGACACACACTGACTGACTCACACTGACTGACTGACTGACAGACACACACTGGCTGACTGACACACTGACTGACACACTGACTGATTGACACACTGACTGACTGACACACTGACTGACTGATACACTGACTGATTGACACACTGATTGGCTGAAACACTGACTGACTGACTGACACACTGACTGACTGACACACTGACTGACTGACACACTGACTGACTGACTGACAAACACTCACTGACTGACACACACTGACTGACTGACACACACACACTGACTGACTGAAACACACTGACTGACTGACACACACACACACTGACTGACTGACACACACTCACTGACTGACACACACTAACTGACTGACTGACACACACTCACTGACTGACTGGCACACACTCACTGACTGACACACACTGAGTGACTGACTGACACACTCACTGACTGACACACACTGACTGACACACACTGACAGACACACACTGACTTACTGACACACACACTGACTGACACACACTCACTGACTGACTGACTGACACACTGACTGACACACTGACTGACTGACACACGGACTGACACACACGGACTGACAAACACTGACTGACTGACACACACACTTCCCCCCTCAGTCAGCTCAGCTGCCAAACACACGGGGGGAATTGAGCTGTGAACGGGAGGGGGGGAACGGAGCTGTGGAGGGGGGGGGAACGGAGCTGTAGAGGGGGGGAATCGGAGCTGTGAACTGGGGGGGAGCGCAGCTCTGAACAGGGGGGGGGGGCAGAGCTGTGAAGAGGGGGGGAAGAGAGTGGAAGGGAGTTGGGAGGGAGGGAGGTGGAGCGAGAACATTACAACGCCGGGTATATCAGCTAGTTCCCATATAAACATACAATTTGTCTCCTGGTCTGTAAAAATTTTGTTTGGAAATCCTACCCAGGAGAATTTAATTAGTTTGGTAGCACAATGTACTATAATGAGTATATATACTGTAGATATTGAGTGCAGAACTATTCTTCAAGAGATTAATAATGTCAACACCTATCTTTTCAAAAGGGACCCCTACTCTTGGAATAAGTACCAAATGAACTTTGGTTTCTCCCTTTGGAGCAACTAACTGGTACTCTGGGCATGAAGCACAGAAATTCACTATCTCTTTACAAAATCCCGGCCAAAAGAACCTTGCTAGGATGTGTGCTATGGGGTTTTCCCTGCTTACTACTGCCATCTGTCTAATTAGATGCACCTCTCTCATGGGATATCAACACTTACTACCTGGGTTGCACCTGATTTTTTCCCTAACCTGTGCTGCCTTTAGTTTTTTTCTAGGGCGGAACTGGGAGAGAAGCAACGCTTGTTCTGTGAAAGGGTACAATTCCCCAAATGTTACCCCAATCTCTTTATACAGTACATCCCAGGCCTCCATGTGTAGACATAGCGGAAGAAGACATGGGTGACAGAGTCCTTGTGACCTCTGCACTCATTGTCTCTCCATCACTGCCTGAGAACTCTGACTTCAAAGGATTCCAGCAGTCCAAATCCTCATAGTGCCCTGGATATGTACATGCAGACTCCTCTCAGGAACCTGGGACCAGTAGACATTGCATTGCTGTTGCAGCTCATTACCAAGTTTCAGGACAGAGTGTATGCAATATATGCTGCAGAGCGTGAGGCTGAGAGACATGTTGCAGAGCGGAGACAGCATCATGCCAGACTCCAGGGAGCGACCCCAGCACCCAGAAGCAGAGAGTCCAGTCATTCACGTATACCATGAGAAACTTTGTAAACTGTTGGACTACAGGAGTTATCTACAATGCGGTATGCATCTGTGGTAGAAAATATGTTGGCAAAACCAGCCATCAATTCAGACGTAGGGTCCTTGAACATGTAGGGACCATTAGAAATAAAGCTGATACTCCACTAGCCAAACATATTAATGGTATGCATGGAGGAGATATTACTAACCTCCAATTTAAAGGGATTGATCAACTGCCTGAGAGCATACGCTTAGGCAATTGGGATAGAGAACTTCTCAAAAAGGAGGCAACATGGATCTACACTCTGGGTACACTTCATCCACAAGGCCTAAATGAAGGCTTCATGTTTGCCCCCTTTATTGGCTAGACAATCTATTCATTTTTGTCCAAACACACATTTCTGGGTACAACTTAGTTATTGCAATTATTACATCAACAATAATGTGTATAGCTGGTATCTGAGATTAATAGCATCACTATCTAATATGCATGTGAAAGAGCGTGTTATCATCATTATTACATCAACAATAATATGCAAAGCTGATATTTGAGAATAATAGCATCACTATTTAACATGCATGAGAAAGAGGGCGTTATTCACCTTCACCCCATTCCTGTCCTTACAGATTTCCTATTCATCTGGGATCAGCCTTGTTTTGCATAGAAAATGCGGTATAACACCACATCTTTAACATCAAGATTAGCCATTTATTCACACATGTATCTTATTATGGCCCCCCTCCCCCGATTCCCTCAGATCCAGTTCCTATTAGTCTGCTGAGTCCATATGCATGACATGGGGTTTACTACATTTGTAAAGTCTACCATCTCTATAATAATTGAAACAAACACCCAATTTATTGCTTTATTTCCCCTCACGCAATCATGGGGTCTAACACTACTTACCGTAGCATCACCATGGCAACGCTTGGCTATATAATCATATAGCTTCCAGAGAGGCGGGCCACCTTGAGAAAGCGTCCTGTGAGGCGCAAAACAATCATCGGTAGGCGCCGCTCTGTGACGTCATTCTATCAGTTCATGGAGGTGGGAGGAGGGTGATGATTCAGTCCCGACTGCTACATAGTAACAATTTAAGCCTGGTGTTGTCAGCAATATCGCTGCCTAATAGATAAGTCTAAACGGATGGTGACATATTATCCCTACTGATGCAACCTGCTAATTATTGGTAGCCCTTTCCTCCCCACTAATTCCATGGCTATCACTTCTCTCAGCTTTGTAATTTTCGGTGGTGTTCTTAAATACCCGATGCTGAGCAGACAAGAGTGTATTAGGTCAAACTATAAATATATACATATTTATTCCATGGATTTTACTGCCTCTCAGCTTTAATTCATTTTTTGATGTTCATCAACACATCATGCTGAGTAGGATAGTGTGCTAATTAACTAAGTAAACAGAGTTGTCTTGTCTATGTAGCAGGGTCCTCCCTGACTACTATTCTGCCCAATGGGCTGGCAGTAAACCCTGGTCCTATCAGGTTGCCAGTAGTTGGTATGGGAGTTTCCCCCTCACCTTTGGTACTGCACTTGAGTGACAGCAGGGGGTGGTACATCCTGTTGTAGCTGGGACAACAGGGTGCCCGCCTTCTGGCTGTTCTTAAGGGCAGGACCGCCCTAAAGTTATGAGGTTGTTCCTTCCCTCTGAGGAAAGCAGGTCACATGACTGGGAGCCTGAGATTGGGGCCTACCCTTGTGCTCTTCCCTGCGGGGAGGTGTGAGTGAGAAACCATACCTCTGCCTCCGCTAGGGAGGTGGGGAAGTGCTAGGACGGCTGCGGGTGCCATTGGCCTGTAGTGACGGTCCAGGGACCATCTCCAGTGACAGCTGATCTAAAGAGACTGTATCCGGCAGAAGACTGCGGAGTAGCTGTTGTGTTACTGCAAAGTGTGTAGTAATAAACCGTTCCTGTTAGCAATATACCTCCGGCCAGGTTTGTGATCTAACTGGGGGGAGAGGTACAAGTTCTACCGTGGGAGATCATCTCCATATCCCTGGAGCCTACGGCAGATGGAGGCGCTGCACTGCTAAGTATTATGTGGGGTATGGACCCCAGAAGCCTGTTCCTGTCTCCCAAAGTCATCGCGGACGACTCAGCCCTCTTGTTACCAGCAGGTATGCACCACATACACCCCATACACCCCGTAAAAATAAACATACATATAATGTAAAATATACTAATAAAACCACAACATTACTCCAGAAATCGATTAAGGAGACAAAATGAGAGAGAGAAATATATAAGTAAAAAAATCAGTAACAGATATTAAATAGAAATACAGTAAAAAAAAAAATATATAAAATGAATATGGTAAATGTGTACACATAAAACACATAAAACACATATGAACATGCAGGATTGAATGATACTTCACACTGGGGGTTAAGAGATTAGAAAAAAAGTACCAAATTAGATTAAAAAGGGTCCTATTTAAAAGTCTTCATTGAGACCGTTTGGTATCCTAGTATTTAATTTATGGATCCAAAACATTTCGCGCTTCCCTAAATCTTTAGCTCGGCCCCTCCAGTGATGAAGCACATGTTCAATTCCTACATATTTTAAGCCTCTAGGATGGGATTGATAGTGCAGTGCGAAGTGCTTGGACACACTATGAGTCATAACACTTCGTCTTATATTGCGTAAATGCTCTATAATTCTCGTCCATCTTTATTGTAGTTTGGGATGTAGCAGACTGCCCCATGCAGCTGCCGGCTCTAGCCGCACATCTCTTCGTGCTGTCCCTTTGCCAGGTATGCCCTCCCGTATTGAAGTGGGATTCCCTCTTCTCCTAGGGAGATCACCCCTGTGCCAGGTCCCTGGACACAGAGTGGCTTAGACAGACTTGATTGGTCAACCTGTACCGCTAGTTACTGCACTAGGGTCACAAAAGTGTTCCTACAATCCCTTATGCAGGAGCATACACTTTACCAGCTACTTCACACAACTGCTGGTCAACACAACACTAACTGACAGTGTTGTGCCTTATATACTTCAGGAGGCAGGCGCATCTCTGATGTCACTATTCAGGGACTCAGAGCATACAGCCACTCCCCTCCATACATAGGGCACCTCACCATGGGGTGAGGGAAAACCTCCATAACTACTGCTGGCATTCCTGTACTTATCAGGACTTACTGCCAACAGAGAGGAAAGTAGTATACCATTATTATGCATGGCTATATACTCCCCCTGGTGAATCCCCACCGTCCCGGCTGGGACCTAAATTTGGTGTACCTTGCGCCAGGAAACACTGCAAAAGAACACACAAATAACACGTCAAACATGATCACATTTTCATAATAATGTAAGAACATTTCACTCACTGACCAGCAGGGAGTGCTAAAGAAAAGGCAGACCACTCTCTTTCGGGACCTAATAATAGTGTCGAGGGTCTGGTTTCTTCACCTCCCGTCCCGCTGCATCGGTGACTGTCACACTATACTCTCGGGGCAGGCCTCGTTCATTACAGTACACTACTTTGTGCATGTAAATACTGCACCCGATCTTCCAAACCCTCATCAGTTGGGAAACCCTCTGCTCAGCCTGAACTCCCTTAATGGCCCCTCCCTTATTGACAATGTAGTACTCTATGTCAGTACGGAGTCACCTCTCTCGATTATCCTCTATCTCCCTCATCAGAGGTTCGGGGACATAAGGGTACTCAAGCCCATGAGACCTCTTATACTTCGCTGCAATAGCTCACTCAGCTCGACAGGTCCGGGTCAATTTAGCTTGCCCAGCCCTTCCCGGCAACACCCATGACAGGGGCTCATCTGATTCCACGGGAGCCTCTAATCCTTCAGAACCTTTGGGCCTAATAAACCCCCCGTTAATTCGGTTCCACCTCACTCTCAACTCTTGGAGGTACGCCTCATCACTGAACTCCCCGGGAGCCCACCAATGGTCAACTATCCCATCCCTTTCTAAAATGAAACGGGTGCGATCTATCCATGCAACATACCCCTCGTATAGGGGCGCCCACCATCTAGTTTCCCGTATCTCCTCTGAGTTGGATTCTAGTGGCTCTTCCGCTTCAGGCCCACCCGAAGATACCCCCGAAGTACCCTCAGAAGGCGTAACCTTTCCCCGGTGCTGTGATTTGTTCCCACCCGTGATACTCAACACACTAGGACAATCACTAGGTACCGACCCTTGTCGGGAAATCCTCCCTCCACCCTCCGATCCATCATCTGAAGTTCCCCAGTCCAGGCTTTCAGTCCGATCCTCGGCAGGACCCCGGGAATCCCCTGACATCCCTAGGCTAGAAGTGGACCCGAATGAAAAAGTGACGGGGACAGGAGCTTTAACTAGGGCCTTGGGGCTAACTTTGGGAGTGGACGGGGTTGGGGGACGGGGCCGGACTGTAGGTATTGGCAGGGTTACGACCTGCTCTCCAGCAATACCTGACTCGATTCCGCCACAAAGTCTTTTCTTTTCTCCGGCAGCTGGGCTTCTTGCTCTCCGACTCGAACGCCCGCTCCTTCTGGCAGTAGGGGATCGACTTCCGCTGCTCGACCGCAGAGGCGCGATCATCTCCCACTCGATACCGCTCTGGTCGTCCAGAATCTCCTCCGTACAAGCACGTGCTTCGACGCCATCTTGGGTTGGGTCCCCAATCGGGACCTCTTCCTCCACGAGGACATCCGGCAACGCCCGTCTGCTAAGCGATCCAGTCTGGCCCTGGACCCGCTCTTCTTTTTCCTCCACCCCCTGGGTCTGCGACAAGCACCGTGTTAGCCTACTACTTCGCAGTGTCGGGGTGGATCGACCTCCTTCCGACCCGCTAGTCACCATGGCAGTGGGACTCCGGCGATCGGGTTGTCGCGGTACTGGAGACACTCGACTCCGTGTCTCCACACCACGAGGAATAGCATCTCGCCAATGTGTACCACTTGCATGGGGCCCTGACAATAAGTCCTGCGCATCAGACAATCTTGCACACTCCTCGTCCGAGGTCTCCAACTTGCAGTTCGGGCGGGGCATCCCAGTAGGAGACCGGCGATGGCCTCCTCTTCGGTCACCCCTTCGAAGGCTGGTTTTCTCCGTCTGGAGAACCAGACCCGATTCCTGCTCCGCGGGACCTGCACTCTCACTCCATAGTGCACCCGGAAGCTCCGCTGCCGCCATCGGGACATTTCCTGTCGCTCCCACGGCTTGTACTGGCACAAAAGTTGTCATGGGCCACATATACTGCAGTCCACAGTGAGGGCATCGAGCCTCACTGCCCATGGCTCCGCCCGGCAGTCTGCACTGCAGGCAAAGACACGCCACAGTCTCCACACCCTCTACACGGATGATCAGGAAGCCTCCTGGAGCCGAGTAGGGATAAGTAGAGATCAAGGGACTCTGTTCCAATTTCTCAGAAACTTCAGCTATATTCACCAGCGGAGGCACTCGTTTCAGAGGTCTGTACTGGTCAATGGCTCTTCGCAACTGGAGGGCAGGGGCTGGTTTGGCAACCCCTCCTCCTACTTTCTCCATCGGCATCCGGTGGAACTGCAAACCACTCCCCCTGGTTGAAACTAGGGGGATGTCTCGTAGACTTGTAGGCTGACCCAGCACAGGTGCAGAGTGAGTCATAGTCCATGAGGGCGCGGCTCCAGCTTTCGCGCCAATCTCCCCAACTGGGTGGGGTTTCCTCATTGGCGCCAATCCTGGCCAACAATTAGCAAACTGCAAAGTTGCAAGACTTTCTGCAGCTGGCCCACGCGGTGTCCCGGGAACGCGGGAACCGCCATCTTGGTTTTGGTTCGTATTGTCTTTCTTCATATTTGAGGTAGCATCTGGCTGTTTGTTTATTGGTGTATAACAAAGTCCATTTCGTTCCTCCCATCTAGCAACACTGTCGTCCTCACTAGTCTCGAGGGTACTTTCCCGAGAACATAGACAGGACAAACACGGCGCAGCCACGGCTTTCACGCCATTCCACAACAAGCTCACAAAAGTCTCTTCTGTAGCTTGTTCTTCTTCCACGCACAGGTCATATGCGTGTCCTTTCTCTGTCTGCCATCCTGGACCTTCTGCTCTTTGCAGATCCTCCATTCTGACGGTTCTCTCTGCCCGGCATCCTGGACCTTCTGCTCTTTGCAGATCCTCCATTCTGACGGTTGTTTCTCGATCACTGTATACTGGATTATTGTACATGGAGCTCCGCTCTGCGGGGCAGCAACCACATCAGTACAATAAACATGCCTTGTGCACCACCTTGTGTACCTAACGTAGATCTGACTCGTGTTTGCACTACCTCAGGCTAGGCTCACTCTTTCTGTGTCTACTGTAACGCTTTCCTCCAGTCTGTGCTACTTGGTCAAGTGATCTGAAATGGAGACTAGAGTATTCTGGCTCTTCCATGCAGTACTTTGGGCGTCGACCTACTGTTGGCTAGCCTAGTGCGGACCCTTCCAGAATTCCTGCTCTAAGTTACCAATTTACCCCTTCAGGCGTCCCCCGCTAGCGCTACCTCAAGGCGACTAGGACAGCAATAGCCCCCTGCTCCAGATCTACTAACCCCTAACGGATCCCAAGGCGTCTGTGCGGCCTGCAGCTCCAGCAGCTCCCTCCGACTACCACTGGTTCCGTCCCACGCAGCACAAAGTGGCAGCAGACACTCTCCCTGTTTCCTAATGTGTGCCTAGCAAAAGCCTGTTCTGTTAACAGGTCTATCTCAGCAGCGCCTCCAATTGTAACGGGTGGACCCCCCTTGTTTGACCCACCCAATCTCACATTGGCCCGTGTGGTCTAACCGGTCCCCATTATATGATCGTGTATGGTGGTGCACCTGCAAGTAACAGGACTCCTGAGTCTCCCGCTGAATGGTATTAGGGGATGTCATCAGGACAGGTAGCTGAGGTAGTGGGTGCGAGTCCAACTTACATCATGTGCAGCGCCTCCACCTCATCAGGATCTGTGCTTCCGCAGGGAGATGGTCCTGGTGAGGAACTCCTTCTCGGTGGTAACTGCCACTGTTGAGTAATCTCACACTCACACAGTGGGGTTTTCATTAACAAGGCCATCTTTATTGTAGTTTGGGATGTAGCAGACTGCCCCATGCAGCTGCCGGCTCTAGCCGCACATCTCTTCGTGCTGTCCCTTTGCCAGGTACGCCCTCCCGTATTGAAGTGGGATTCCCTCTTCTCCTAGGGAGATCACCCCTGTGCCAGGTCCCTGGACACAGAGTGGCTTAGACAGACTTGATTGGTCAACCTGTACTGCTAGTTACTGCACTAGGGTCACAAAAGTGTTCCTATAATCCCTTATGCAGGAGCATACACTTTACCAGCTACTTCACACAACTGCTGGTCAACACAACACTAACTGACAGTGTTGTGCCTTATATACTTCAGGAGGCAGGCGCATCTCTGATGTCACTATTCAGGGACTCAGAGCATACAGCCACTCCCCTCCATACATAGGGCACCTCACCATGGGGTGAGGGAAAACCTCCATAACTACTGCTGGCATTCCTGTACTTATCAGGACTTACTGCCAACAGAGAGGAAAGTAGTATACCATTATTATGCATGGCTATACATATATTAATAATACAAACATATTATACTTCCACATAGCCCGCATAAGAAATTGAAGAAGGTTTAATATATAAATAATGGCATTTAGGGATCCATATACATGTGTTACCATATTATACATTGTTACAATAATCTCACATACTGTAATGATTAAAACTCGTATTTTATCATATAAATTTAAATGATATTATAAAATGTTATAAGGTGAAATGCGGACTACATGATGATAAATTAATGTTTCATCTACTTGAGCTCCATTTACAAATAAAGGCTCTATCTACACATATAACAGCAATTACACATTAAGGGAAACATAATAGAAATAAAGTATCTACATTTGAGGGGACTCTTGTAAGATTGAGATAGCAAATGCTCAGATGTAATATAAAAATATATTAGAGAAATTTCAAGGGAATAACATTTTAAAATCAATAAATATAAAAGCAGATTATCTTGACACAAAACAAAAACAATCTCTTCTTAAGGGGAACAACAACAGGTATAGCATTCTTTAAAGATTATACAACATATTCGACAAACCTATTTACATGACCCATGGTGTTATATCCCAATCCCAATGGCTCTATTGAATACTGCCATAGGGATCATATACATTTATATAAATACTGTAACCTATACTGCTAATGCTGGCATAATAATTTGGGTATGAAGAAAATAGGAAAAAAGGTGAGAGACAATAATTAGATATCACACACAATTATAGTAGTTTAAGACCCTTTTTCTGTGGTCTCACAAAAACTAGGATTATATACATTTGTATAAACTAATCTATTATAATATTCCGGTATGTAACCTTTGGTTTAAGAACATCTTTTAATCCAGCTACTTTATGATGTCTCAGAGGGGACCAGAGTGAATACAATATGAACATGAAATACATGTATTACATAAAGACCTTAAATAAAGGGACCAATGTGAATACAGTACAATATATCTATTAGGGCAAGAAAACTCTTAATTATATATCTACATTTAGAACATCTGGCACTAATGTTCTTATTTTATGTATCAAGACCGCTTCTCTTGTGTTTAGTTCCGCTCTTCATCTCCCCCTGTCCAATGCTGTGTTATATGTTCTATTACTATGGAAGAAAAGTCTGTTGAATCTGCTTGGTGGTATAAAGTAAAATGTTTTGATACATTATGGGTAATAACCTTTCTTTTTATATTACTCACATGTTCTAAAACACGTATCGTGACTGGTCTAGTTGTTTTACCCACATATTGGAGGTCACAAGGGCACTACAAGACTTCTTGGATAGGCTGTCCAGGCACAGTTGTCCTAGTTCTTATCCCATCGGTGGCTGTGACCTAATCTGACATGATTAGTGCTTGTCATGTTATTTGGAGAGTTCAGTGTCATAGAATTTTAGTAATTGACTTCTGTCCATTTGATTGTGCAGTTTGCCATTAGATGGAAACAGAATTTTTGTGCTACCACTTAATTCTGGCTATACTTGAACTTGTTGATCTATTTAATGTACAGTACTAACATGACTCAGAGACATTTGGGAGACCTTTATTGAAACCCAGACATTTTTTATTAACTATTGGATATCTTTGCATTTAGATTAATGTCGAGCCATGTTTTACATTTATATTGCATATATACATTTATTAGTATTGTGTTTAGAATTTAGGCTTTATATTGTGTATTCTGTGAGATGAATTTGAGATAAGCTTATTTAGATATATTTTCTTTCTAGCTATATAGAAATAAATTTTTATTTTATTATGATTTTGATCATATTTGCCAGACTTGATTTTTCATCCTTTTTTTTGCTGCTGCGTAGTAAAGTAACTTGTGAGGTTTAAGGAGTAGGTAGTATGTTACATTGTATTAGTCTAATATATAGTTGATAACTTACACTCTTTACAAGCAACATGGTTCTATCCCTCCTACGTTCTCTTTTATTGTCGCAGTAATATTCATTGTTTGTATTCTATAGCCACATTATATTTGTATATGGTATGTGTGTGTTTCTAATAATCATTTGGGCTGTTGCAGGTATTTCCTTTTTGTTTTTTGATTCCAGAGTAGTACCTGTCCGGTATTCATTTAAGCCTAGGTTGGGCAACTAATACTGTGTAATATTTAATCAGTCATCATCAGTCGTTTAAGGGCTTTTTGGGATAGTATATGCCACACGCAAATATTAGTAAAAAACACTCAACACAGATTTTTTTTGCCGAAGTTATCCCTCACCAATCTCTAGTCGTGGAGTGTGGAGTGTGTAGTGTATCCATCCAGGAAACATGGGAGCATTATTCCTACTGTTCATAGGGTTCTGAGAGTTCATATCTAATTTCTGCGTGTATGGCCTTACAGTAGCTAATTCCAGTGGAATCCAGTCCATTGGCAATCCATATAAGAAAAAAAAAAAGTATTATTTATTAATATTTCTTAAAACATGCATTTTGAAACTAAAAATGCTACTACATTTGTCATGTACTATTGATTTTCTTTTACAATATGACCTTGAAACAGCAGCAAAACTTTTTTTTGGCATGTTCAGCATACATACTTTACCATTATAAAAAGAAGAGTTTAAAAATGTATATCTATATTATGTTATATTTCACAGTAAAGTCAAAGATTTGTAGCTTTTATCAACAGAAAATATTCTTTATTTCCATATTTATTACTCAAAGCATACAAAAAAACAAACACTATAACAAACATTCTATTTTGTCTCTGCAGTAATGTAATAACAAAGACTTACTATGAGACTTACATATAATGTTTTCTGTACAGAATGTACTTTAAATGTTACTAAACATTGGTTGCCATTTATGAATATCACTACAGGGTAAAGAAACTACTGCTGATAAAGCATTTAAAGATGCTGAAGTGACATCCATGTTAAAGGTACTGTACACTGAACACATATTTTTCTAAAAGATTTCCCTGGCAGGAGATACACAGCCTAGAGTTTCCCCTCTGATGCAGCAGTGGTTGAATCATAAACATGCATCATACACAGGTCCCACCTACCCAGCAACACCAGAAATGCCATCATTCTCCATGGAGTAATACAATGGTATAATGCATAAAAAATAAGAGGATGGTTTTATTTTACAAAAAAAAGTGACTATTTCCCAATTCTTGTAACATAACTAAGTAACTCTATAATCAATTACAATTAAAAAAAAAACACACACAAAGTAGTTTTTAAGCATGTATATCTTTAAAGTAAAAAGGGCATTGTAAACATTGTTTACTAGAAGGGTTAGAAATACCTGAGTCATTGTAAACCCAATGTACAGTACAATAGCAAAATACTGTCAGCATCTCTGGAAGTTACCAGCAGTAAGACAATTAAGTTACTTGATGCTCATATTATAATATTTTATATTAATCAATTTCTGCATCTCTCCACAAAATGTTTCTTGCTTTTCTGTGCATTAAATAAATGGCTATACTGGCGTTAAAAAAATTGTATCAAATACAGTATACAGTATGAAGCATAATAAATATGTTTCATCCACACACTAAATAACTTTATAGTAAATTACTGCCATGTGTTACAGCATTAATATACCCAGCTTTATACGTGCAGTAGTTCCCTTTGTGTTAAATGTCTACTGTGCATCACACATTTGTCAAAATATTGAAACAAATAATGTAATACACCCCTAAGAAACTGATAGGGGACTAAAACGGCAACAGTATGTTTGTTTATCACGGTTGCCATTCTTTTTATATACAGTAGATAGATGAGTGTAAAGGAATGTTCTGTGTGTTTTTTAAATCTTTTCTATATTTTGTGATATTTTGTGATATTGTACATTTACCGTGCTTTGTATCAATCGCTTTCATAATATGCTCTAGATACTGCTCTAGATACTGTATATGAATACTAAGGGGCTCAGGCACTTTTTATTTTATATCACACTTATTTACAAGAATATTTTCCTTTATTTTCTTCAAGGCTTGTGCTACTTCATTGTTCCTCAAACTATAAATCAATGGGTTAAGCATTGGAACAACAACACTGTAGAAAACAGAAGCAACTCGGTCCTGGTTCATGGAATAACTAGAGGAGGGTCGCAAGTACATGAAGAGAATGGTGCCATAGAATATGGTGACAACCACTAGATGAGATGCGCATGTGGAAAATGCTTTCTTCCTCCCTTGTGCTGAGCGAATCCTCAGTATGGTTGAGATGATGTAGCTGTAGGAGACTATTATGGCAGTGAGCGAGCTTGTTTCAGTGAATCCCCCAAATATGAACATCAGAATTTCATTCATGGTGGTATCGATGCAAGAGAGCTTCAGGAGTGGAGGCACATCGCAGTAGAAGTGATCTATCTTGTTGGTTTTACAAAATGGCAACCGAAAGGTACAAATTGTATGAAGTGTTGAATTGAGGTAACCCAGAGTGTAAGCACCTGCCACAAGCTGTATGCAAACCTTATTACTCATAATAACAGAGTACAGCAGTGGGTTGCAAATAGCAACATAGCGATCATAGGCCATTACGCCCAGTAAGAAACACTCAGTGGTAACTGAGGCGGCAAAGAAAAACATTTGCAGTGCGCACTCATTGTAACTGATGGATTTTGTTTCCGAGAGAAAGTTCACCAATGTCTTTGGGGTAATGATGGTGGCGAAACAAAGATCTAAGAAGGACAAATTATTGAGAAAAAAATACATAGGTGTATGGAGTCGAGAATCTGCTCTGATGGCCACTATGATGCCAATGTTACCCAGAAGTGTGATAATATAAAAAATTAAGAATAGAACAAAGAGTATAATCTCGAGTTTGGGGTTATCAGTGAGTCCCAGAAGAATGAATTCCTTGAAATAGGTGTTATTCCACCCTGCCATGTAAAGTTCCCCTGTAACATAAAGCAAACAACATTTTACCTAAGACATACAGTTTCAAAGTACTTCATTTCCATTCAATTAGACTTTGATGTTCTTTTTTCATTATCTCTGTGTGCTTTGGTGCTTCTATTTCTCAAAATGGTACATATATTTACTTATTATCAGAATGTACTGTACAGTATATATGGATGTCAACATTAACGTACTGTAATATAGAAAAAACACAGGGAACATCTTACATTGCTATAGTCTTGGTTTAGTATTTTGACCTTTTCAAGTTTCTGCTTTCACTGAAAAATATAAATTGTAGCTTTGGTTACGTCCAATATAATTAAGCATTTCACCTTCTTGAAATGTTTCAAAAGCTTCCCCACATTACCCTTCTCTTTCAAAATAATGTGTTTTTTAATCAGTTGTATAGTATGAGATAATAGTTACTGCACTATTCCCCACTCATTATGCCCTTTTTAAGGATTTGTAAGGTATTACGTTTCTTCGAGTTGCTTTTGCAGCTACTTAGAAAAGCACAGCACTTCCTCTTTAGAAATAGGCAGCCATATTGTGAACCCTGGAATGCAGGATCTTCACTGATCGATCACGGAAAAAACGGATTGATTGGCAGCATTGCCGTAAATGTATAGAATTTCTGCATTTAATAGTTTAAAAAACAAACAAACCAAAAAAAACACGAGGGCGAGAGTAAATGTTCCTTTTTAGAGGCATTAACAAAGTTAACATCTCGAGAAAGCAGTATACATACATTTGCCAAATATGTTTCCTTAATATTTAAATACATTCGTAGATATGGAGGGAATATTACATCTAATGAATTGATAGTATTGGTAATACTGAATCTACTGCTATTATTATAGTTCAATTGAATATAGTATTGAATATTTGAAAATACAAATGTGCAAGAAATTCTAACTACTAGGGCTGAAGGAGTAGCCTTGTGGTAAGAATACCACCGGTGAAGTGGGTGAACCCTACTCAAATCCCAGCTTCAGCTCTCTTTAGACCTTGGACAAATCACGTTCTCTCTCTGTGTCTTAGGAACCAAAAAAATCGTAGTCAGCTCTTCAGATCACAGAGTGATTGGGATTGTAGAACTCTATGCTTAGCTCTTCATACACTGAGCACGATGGAAGAAAAGTATATTATTATTGATCTAAATTCTAGAGGTTTTGATTAAATGTACCCTTTGCTCTTTACAAGTATGTAGCTGGGAGAGGATTCCTACATCATGTTTTTGATCATTATTTCTAGCACACATAAAAGACTGACAGATATTGCTGTCTTTAGTCGCTGATTTTCTTTTTCGTTGGAGTATTCACACCATTTCCCACATTCATGTCTGGCCACATCTCAGCAGCTTTCCACCGAATCTTTCTAACTAGAAACATCTGCTAGCAATTATTTTCTGTATATTTAATTGTACCAATTACAAAGCTCAGACTGTGCTTAAAAATCTACAGCTACATATATTTAAACAATAGAACAGAGACATGAATGGACTTCGTGACATTCTCACAAAATTACAGATAGTAATTAAAAATGACACCTTGAATCTCAGAGCAGTCACCTAAGTACCTTACTGCAGCTCTAAGGTGTGATACAATTAAGTGGTACATATAAAACAATAACACTTAAAATATGTGCCTGTATTTTAATAATAAAACACAGATGAGGAGGGCCGTACAATTCTGTGGGCAATGTGTTATTTTCATTTTGTTAATCCAGTAGCATAACAACTACATAAAATACATGGTTACATTTAATCAGCACAAGATCATACAAATAATGTGTACAACTAAGAAGTATGCCTAAAAAAATATAGCTTTCCATCCCAAAGACCTTCTGGCATGAAATTATATATTTTAATGTATTCTACAAAAAATACATTTAATTTCTTCTAGGAAATCTGCATGCAATAATTTGTTATATTTTGATATAGCTGTGGCCTTATATGTTTTTGTTACACCTACCTGAAGAGTACTTTCTTCTATGTACTGTAGCATCAATAAGGTCAATCACATTTGCCAGGAGAAGTAGATATACCATGTTCAGAGTCCTTTGAGGAGTAATTCCCCAGAGTTTCATACATCCCAATGTAACCACTTTGTTTGAAAAGCAACTGACATTTCTCTTGAGCATAATATGAAAGTACAGTATAGATGTGCATTTGTAGGCAAGCTGGAGTATGTAAATCATGTGCATACTTAGATGCCCGTGAGGAGCATTGCTCCAGAATCTGCAGCTTGCCAAGGTTGCCCAAAACATAGTAGTCAACCGTTATTGTTTCTATGGGAGGGTTGTTAAATTGTAACTTTGTCTATTCGCACACAGGTAAAATATACCAACACACATCCCTCTAGATCCCCAACTTTATTATACTCAATGCTGCTAAACACTGTTTCAGTCCAGCCATACACAAGTCTAATGTCTGTAATCTTTGAATTGATACTACTATACATTAGCCAAACATTTTACTACTAGAGGCACAGTGTTATAGTGTTTTAAACATTCTAACCTCCTCCCTTGAGATAAAGCTACAGATGCTATCCTTCCTCAGACCCATGTGGGGAATTAAAGACTCCAGGGAAAGTGCTGTCGCTAGCAGCCACAGAGGCAGCATTGTAAACAAAGGGAAGCTTTCTCTGTGGTCAGAGATTGCCATGGTCATTTTGCCCAAGCAACCCTCGGCTTATGAAGAAAGTTAGTTTGGCTAATCTGTATATCATGGCTATACTCAGTGGTCGTACTGTAAGAATTAGAATATATGTATATTGTTTTGTACTTTGACTATTCCAAGGTCAGAACGAGTCATCACTTTTACTTCAACTGTGTAATTCTACTTTAAGGATGGTACTATCGCTTCTTAGCCACTCATTCCTATATGTAAAGTGAGTGTGATAATCTCTTTTCATCTTTCAGGCCTCAACATGTAACTCTCAGTATCAACAGTAAAAACGATATAATACCAAGAGCAGGGCCGGTGCAAGAGTATTTGGCACACTAGATGAACATTCAGCTTGCCCCCCCCCCCCACCTCCCTCTCCACATATGCAATGAACTTTCTGATTTTGTAATGTCTAACTGAATAATGTAAATATTATACCTAATAAATTTATTCATACACACTCTCCCCTCTCCCTGTCATTTTCTCCCCTCTCTCCTCTCTCTTTGTCATTCTCTCTCTCTCTGTCATATTCTCCCCCTCCTCTGTAATTCTTTCCCCTTTCTCTGTCATTCTCTCATTCTCTCTCTGTCATTCCCCCCCCCCCGAGACATTATCTCTCCTCCTCTCTCTATCATTCTCACTCCCTTTCTCTGTCATTCTCTCCACTATCTTTTCTCTCTGTCATTCTTTCCCCCTCTTCTCTCTGTTATTCTCTCCCCTTTTCCCTCTCTTTCATTCTATCCCCCGCTCCCTCTGTCATTCTCTTCCCCCTCTCTTTGCAATTATCTCCTCCTCTCTCTGCCATTCTCTTTCCCCCTCTCTCTGTCATACTCTCTCCATCTTCTCTCACTGTCATTCTCTCCACCTCCTCTCTCTGTCATTCCCTCCCCCGCCTCTGTAATTCATTCCCCCCTTTCTCTGTCTTTCTCTCTCTCTCTGTCTCTCTCTCTGTCATTTTCTCCCCCCTCTTCTCTCTGTCATTCTCTCCCCCGTCTTCTCTCTCTCTGTGTCATTATCTCCCCCCTTTATCTGTCATTCTCTCCCCCTATTCTCTATGACATCCTCTCTCCTCCGCTCTGTATCATTCTCACTCCCTTTCTCTGTCATTCTCTTTCCCCTGTCATTCTCTCCCCATCTTTTCTCTCTGCCATTCTCTCCCCCTCTGTTATTCTTCCCCTTCTTCTCTCTCTCTGTCAATCTCTTCCCCCCTGTTATTTTCTTCCCCCACTCTCTGTCATTCTCTTCCCCCTCTCTCTGTCATTCCCTTCCCCTTCTCTCTGCCATTCTCTCTCCCTCTGCCATCCTCCCCCCTCTCTCTGCCATTCCCTTCCCCCTCTCTCTGACATTCCCTTCCCTCTCTCTCTCCCATTCACTCCCAACTCTCTCTGCCATTCTCTTCCCCCTCTCTCTGTAATTTCCTCCCCCCTATCTGTCATTCCCTTCCCCCTCTCTCTGTCATTCCAACCCCCCCTCTCTCTGCCATTCTCTCCCCCTGACACACACGTAACACAGAACCAGTACTATAGTATAATTAATACTACGGATTTCTGTTCCCCTCTATCAAGCTTGGAACGTACTCTTGTTATTGTATATACATTGGTTTGATATGTATTAATATTTTTTGTATTATTGTATTTTTTTTGCAATTGTTTGTTTTTTTGTAGAAATGATTAATATTACATGTTTTTGATTTACATTTAGATTAAGTTCTTTTTCTTGGTTTTTATTTGCTATTTTTTGTTGTTGTATATTGTCAGTCTTACTGTATATACAGCCGCGGCCCCTTTTATTCTACAACATCTGCGAATTTTTCCGGGATTTTTTTCCGAATGCCACGCACTTCACCGCACTTCACCACGTTCATGCCGCATTTATACCGCATTCATGTTGCATTCACATCCGCAGTTGATGCGCGGTTGATGTGTTTATTGATAATGGTTCGGATTTAATTGGTTGCAATTCTTCGCGTATCCGCCAGAAGGCAGATATTCATGAATTGTAATGCACATGCGTTTCAGTAATGTGTCAACTTGCAGGTGTTTTAAAAAAAATACCACAGTGGTCCATTGTAAATTGGCCTTGGGAAGAAGTTACAATAATGTATCAATTTAGGCTTTTCATATTAAAAAAAAGACAAGCACAGTTTCTGGTCTGGTTATTGTCCTGAGAGTCCCGCCATGAGTGCACAACTGCAGTCCGTGTTCCAAAAACCCAACAGAACGTACGCTTATTTAATATGGGCCGCGATTAATGCAACAGATGATAAGATGGCAACAGTTGTTCAAATTTATCAGTATTTTATCGAAAACTATGACTTTTACAAATTTTTGCCAGATGCTCATGTGTGGAAGCGTGCAATAAGGAAAAAGTTATGTAGCGATCCATGTTTTTTTCGTATTGATCCCGATTTTATTGGAGGGTATTGGTGTGTATCACCGGGTTTTTCCCGTATCTATGATCATGAAGACGGCAAAAGGCGAAAGGTCGTGTTAAAACCAACTAAGAAATGTCAGTCGCTGGCAAGCAATGCGGCAGCGACAGCGACAGCTTCCAATAACGGTCCGACCGTCAGTGAAAACCTGGTGACCTGCAACCCTTGCTGTCTGTCCTCGCCCGGATACCTGCAGCCTGAGCCGGATTTCGCGTACAGTTTCGTGCAAGCTTGCATGTACCTAAGCGATTTCCAGCCTCATCAGCTGACTACAGGTGTAGTAGTCCCGCTGTCACCTGGCAACGACGTGTATGATCAAGAATACGGGACTGGCAGTGGCTCGGCCCCAGCTGATTGGGAAAGTCTATGGTGAGTAATGTTGCCGTATTTTATTCTGGTTTTTTTATTTTGAAAATATCAATATCAGTGCGATTCAAAAGTCAAGCGATTCTCCTGTAAGCAAAATCATTGGCTGAGCGGCTTCTACAGTAGATACTGCACAATTGGTGAAAAGCTAGGCGCATGCGCATTGGAACCTTCTTGAAACGCATACTGTATGCGTGTCATCACATCGACGGTAGGCGCATGCGCATGTGAACAGGAGACGCCCCCGAGAAAATTATTGTTGGGACTGACTGTGGGAACTTCTTTAGGGGACTGACTGATTGACCATTACAGTAAAACTTTTACTTTTTTTTTGTTCCTCAGAATAGAAAACTGCGATACCACCAGATTGTCCTTCCAGGGCCGATGCCTTGTATGGCGCAAAATGCCATTAATGGAGTCTCGAACGATTTTCATTAAAGGATCTGTTATTGAAAAATAGCGCCGCAATTCCTCCACAATAGTCCTTCTTAAATTTTCAGGAAGCGCCCTTTTTTTGCGATTTCCTTCGTAGTTCACGTTGTAGACCCACCCACAGTACACCAAGTAGGACACGTGGTGCTTAACAATTAACATGGCATACTTCTAGGGTAAACCAGCACTCATCACCCTATACTTCTCCCTGAGTGCTGGTGGAGTAAAAAATAAAAAATATGATGCAATCTGATTCGAGTGTGTGAGACTCTGAAAAGTGGATGGTGTGGATCTAAAATAACATAAACACTCACACGGCCTTGTGCAAATGCTTGCGCATCAAGGTATCTTTTGCGTCCTCGCTTCTTTTCCTTGTAGATTCAGTCTCCGATTCTCGTCAGGGCTATTCTTTTTTTGATGTGATGTCTCTCGTCTGTTCTGTTCCTCTCCTTTTTCTTGCGTGTGGTGTCCCCTTTGTAGTCAAAGCATCAGAGCAGGTATATGCAAACACGTGGCGTTTCAGGACAGACACGTCCTCTCCTCAGACCATACACCTTAATCCAAAGCTGCATCATGTAGTGTGTATGTATGTATGTATGTGTAGGACCTACACTCGAATCGGATTGCATCATATTTTTTATTTTTTACTCCACCAGTGCTCCCCCATCCCCTTCTCTCTTTTTGCTCACCTTTGAAGGATCCTGGGTAGATCCTACTTTGGGGTCTTTAGAGTCACAGGAGGAGAAGAACCAGAGGGAAAACCTTGTCCACCATCAAGGTTTTTTACTTTATTACACCCTTATCCGCTTTTGAACAATTCACAGGTAGCGCCCGGGCATTTCTGTTCTAAAAGTCACTTCTCCCTGAGTGCCGGTGTCAGCTCGCGCAGGATGATGTTGGGCACCGCATCGATGCAAGCGTCTGTAGGTTGGGTTCTGGGAGCGGGTGTTCTTCTGTGAGCGGGTGTACTTGTGGCGGCGGGCGAGAGTAGGTTGTCTGGAAGGAAGCTTTCCTCCTGTCTTGGTCGCCGTGTTGTCTCCTGGTGTGGTCTTAACGAGGTTGTCATGTTATCCTCCTCCTCAACGGCATACATGTACACAAATTCTTCTGGTGGAGGGGGTGCACTTGGTGTTGGAAGGCGGTCGAAGGTCTCATTCATCACATCCATGCCAACCTCCTGCTCTGGCATCGGGGATACAGGGGCATGAACACCGAGCAAATTATGTATCACCGCTATGTCCGTCTCTATCTTCTCGATCCGTTAATCCATCTTCTGCATCCATTGATCCATATTTAGCATGGACTCGAGAAGCAAATCTATCTTTACCAGCATAGTAGAGTTCCCGGGGATATCCACACTTAACCCATTCAGCATGCGGTCTAACGAGCTTGTTCTTGTGCATGGGGTGCTGTGGACATCTGGGTGGATGGGTGCTACGGAGGATGAGATGGGGGTTCCATGGAGAGAAGCGGCAGCGTCGTCGAAGAAGGATGGATGAGGTGACCTGTGGATTTCCGGGAGAGGAGAAGCGGCAGCGTCGTCGAAGAGGGATGGAGAAAGTGACTTGTGGATTTCCGGGCGAGAAGTGGCAGAGTCGTCTAAGCGTAATGGAGAAAGTGACCCGTGGATTTCAAGGGCACCAGTGGCAGCGTCGTCGAAGAGCAGTGGTGAAGATGGCCTGTGGGTTTCCGGGACAGCGTGGCAGAGTCGTCGAAGCATAAACGAGGAAGTGGCCTGCAAGTTCGATGGGTTGGCTGCCATTTGTTTTGCGTTGTGTGTACATCACCGAATTTCTTCTTGACATAATAAGGCTTACGTGTTTTAAAACCCTTAGCCTTTGGGGTCAGCAGAAGGTTTTCTTTATTATCCTTAGCCTGTCGCTTTGGCCTTGGCTTGGAAATGGCTGCCACCGCCTTTCGCTTTTTCTGCATGACAGGCACGGCAGAGGCGAGTGGGTTCCTGCGTCCGTAGAATCGGGGTTGATCCATGGAAGCAGATGGCACAATGCAGAATCTGGAGAGGGGCAAGTTCAGATAAAGATCATTGAATGGTGGGCTATGCAAAGTGTGTAACCTTTTATGCATGGCGACGAGGTACAGGTGTTGAAAGACGGCGTACTCCAATGTGAGTCATTAACGTATAAATACAACATCCATTTTGTGGTAGAAAGGGGGGGGTTGTGATAGACAGCACTCTGACACAATGACTCAGCAAGGTTGCAGGGTGCACGGAACAGGAAGGGACCCTTATTCCCTTCAGAAGTACTAACAAACCAAAAGATAGTACCAGCACTCTCTGTCTCACAGCTACAGATATAAGCGAATACCAGTGTAGGGAATATGAATAATTTAATGACACTAATAATAAACTGAAAATATAGCAACAATAGCCAATACGCCAATGCAAGAATAAATATCACCATAGAGAAAATAAAAAAATAAAAGGGGGTAGAGGGGAAAGAAGGAGAAGGGGAAAAAAAACATGAAAGAAAAGGAAAAAATCACAAAAATGGAAAAAGGAAAGCAAACTAGGGGGGCGACGTTTCGAGGGTTGACCTCTTCATCTGGCCCATTCCCCCTGGTCCCAAAGGGTCCCAGAGGTACTTCCCTAAGCCTTCCCTCCCCACTGTCAAATAATCCCACACTCAGCTAATGATATAAATCTAAAGTCTAAAGAGGGCAAATCACATAAGCAGATATCAAATATCAATCAATAAATGTAAATACAAGAATATTGTAGAAGACACAGAACACATGAAAGGTCACCAGGAGCTGTTGATAGAGGGTTTGCTTATACTTGTTCACTGATTGACATCTGATATCTGCATATGTTCTGTGTCTTTTACAATATTCTTGTATTTACATTTATTGTTTGATATTTGATATCCGCTTATGTGATTTGCCCTCTTTAGACTTTAGATTTATATCATTAGCTGAGTGTGGGATTATTTGACAGTGGGGAGGGAAGGCTTAGGTAAGTATCTCTGGGACCCTTTGGGACCAGGGGGAATGGGCCAGATGAAGAGGTCACTCCTAGAAGCGTCACCCCCTTAGTTTGCTTTTCTTTTTCCATTTTTGTGATTTTTTCCTTTTCTTTCATGTTTTTTTTCCCCTTCTCCTTCTTTCCCCTCTACCCCCTTTTATTTTTTTATTTTTTTATTTTCTCTATGGTGATATTTATTCTTGCATTGGCATATTGGCTATTGTTGCTATATTTTCAGTTTATTATTAGTGTCATTAAATTATTCATATTCCCTACGCTGGTATTCGCTTATATCTGTAGCTGTGAGACAGAGAGTGCTGGTAGTATCTTTTGGTTTGTTACCATCCATTTTGTGGATTCACTGCACATTGAATACACATCAACTAAACATTGAATATACATTCTTGTGTTTGTATTTCTTTCTACTCACAGCAATGCCTGTTAAAAAGATTTCAAAGGATCTCAGCATGAGAATTAAGGAGATGTACACGAGCGGACAATGAATTGCAGATATCCAACGCTGGTTAGCTGCTTCTGGCCTCGTTGTGCCATCAACCACCGTGTGCTATCATGCACACGGAAAAACCAGACAACGCACGAGGACACCAACGGTAACTAACGCGTAAGTATATTTATAAAACTATATAATACAGTATATCTATTATTGTTTATATTGCTGCATATTAATAGAACTATATATTGTGTAGATCTATCTAATTTTATAGTTATTTCGGTATATTTATATAACAACAGTATATATATTGTTTATATTGCTGCATATTAATAGAACTATATATTGTGTAGATCTATCTAATTTTATAGTTATTTTGGTATATTTATATAACTACAGTATATCTATTGTTTATATTGCTGCATATTAATAGAACTATATATTGTGTAGATCTATCTAATTTTATAGTTATTTCGGTATATTTATATAACTACAGTATATATATTGTTTATATTGCTGCATATTAATAGCACTATATATTGTGTAGATCTATCCATTGTATACTATTTTTACTGCAAATGATGTGCTGTGCTTGTGGCCTACTGCACTGTAACTTACCGGATAGTTGGTTTTCTGTACATTGTAGGGAGACAACTCTTCTGGTCGACAAAATAAGTGAAGAGAATGATGAGAAGAGTGCATTAAGGGTCAAATACACTCTGCAGCAAAATCACAATCTCACTGTATCCGAGACCAGCATAAAGAAGATGAGACGCAGAATTGGATGGAAATATGGACGTGTGAGGTTAGTACTGGACAGTACAGGAGGTAAAAGTGTTGTTTAAGAAACTGTACTGTACCTCTAAAATGTATTATTCCTTGTCATTACAGAGCGTACCCTATGATAAGGGACGTTAACAAAATCAAGAGAGTGGTCCAGGCCCAGGCATGGATTGACAGTGGAGAAACTTTCCAGGATTGCATCTTCACTGACGAGTCTACTGTTTCGCTGGAGAGATTTGCCACCTTTGCATTCCACAAAAAAGGTTGCATATCTATGAAGCCGCGTCCAAAACAGCCAGTGAAGATGCATGTGTGGGGTGCCATCTCTAGGCGTGGACCAGGATGCATCGTCATCTTTGAAGGTACAGTGGCGGCCGACCTGAGTCTAAGTCGGCTAGATCCGCGGCTCTCAGATTATCCCGGCTAGGTGCGGGTTTTTGTGTTTTTCGCCCGGAGTGAACTGCGTTATTTTCGCGCTCGTGATATTAGCATTTTATTCTCGCTGTCTGCAATACTGCAATGCCGTGTAAAAACTCAGGTGGGCGTTTGCGAGCTGTTTTCTTGGAAGTCTAATACCTTCGCGGTTCAACCTATGTCAGTACACAGTCTGTGTGTGCGTGCGCAGTAATTCCACATTTGCATATTTAAAGTATACATGCATTTGCAGTGCTGTTCTGCAGTACAGTATGTCTCAGTATGTCTCATTTGAAAATTGTTGAAACGCATAGGCGTGTACTGTACTGTAACAGTGTCACATTTCGGCATATACAGCGCTCTCCTCTCGCTCAGGATAATTAACTGCACTGCAGGGTATTTCAACTTCTTATCTTCTCTACAATGCAGTACATCTCTCCCTCACCATTCCTTTGAATGTGTGTCTGGTTTCAATCACATTCCTGCTTGACAGCAGGTGATTACTACGCATGTGCCTGTTACTTTGCCCACCACTGCTTGCTTGCTTGAGTGAGTGACCAAAAAAATAATAATTTTTTTTTGTAATATTTTTATTTTCACAATCTGTGCTGTAGCTTTTGACTGCGACCCTGTGCGTTTGACTGCACATGGTTGATTTGTGTGATTTTTACGTACTGTATTTGGGGGTGTATTATTATGATGAACTGCCTTTTGAAATTAAAGTATGTCTTTAGCTTTGAACTTCATGCAGCTGTACCCTGTAGCCCCCTCCCCCACGAACGCTAGCTCAAGGATTTGAAATTCCACGGAGTCGTTAATTTTCTGAATCTTGCCATTGTGTTCTTAATCCGTCCATAGCCGAGCTACAAAGCCTTACTGCGCCTGTGTGTAATCCTTTTTGAGATGGGAGCTAGCTGCTTACTGCGCATGAGTCACTCAACCCCCCCCCTCCACAGAGTCCTTAATTTACTGAATCTTGCCATTGTGTTCTTAATCCGTCCATAGCCGAGCTACAAAGCCGCACTGCGCCTGCGTGTAATCCTTTTATAGATGGGAGCTAGCTGCTTACTGCGCATGAGTCACCCAACCCCACCCCCCCCTCTCCACAGAGTCGTTAATTTTCTGATGTTAGTCATTGTGTTTTTAATCCGTCCCTAGCCGAGCATCAATCGCCTCACTGCACCTGTGTGTACTCTAATCCTCTTAGAGATGGGAGCTTGCTGCTTACTGCGAATGAGTCACCCAACCCCCCCCCCCCTCTCCACAGAGTCGTTAATTTACTGAATCTTGCCATTGTGCTCTGAATCCGTCCATAGCCAAGCTAAAAAGCCTCACTGCGCCTGTGTGTAATTCTCTTTGAGATGGGAATTTTGAGGCTTTGTTTACGGCAACGCTTTGGAAAATCCCTTCTTGAATTTGATTTGCACAGAGCATCACCTCTCTATGCGCCTGTGTGTAATCCTCTTTTGGATGGGAGCTAGTTGATTCCTGCTCATGCGCCTGTAACTTCACCCACCACTGCTTGCTTGAGTGCCCCCCCAAAAAATTTTTTAATTATGATTTTTTAACTGTTATTTTATCCACAAGCCTGCAAAAACAATCTTGATATTACGATATTCAATCTGTGCGTTTGCCTGCACATGGTTGATTTTTGTGCTTTTTATGAACTGTATTTGGGTGGTGTAGGGATCAAATTACAGTATTATGATGAACTGCCTTTTCAAATTACTGTACTCTACTCTATGTAATTTCTTTGAACTGCTGCACAACTCATCCCTCCCCCACGCACACACAAACTCTTATCAACAGACACCTCCACAGAGTCATTAATTTTCTGAAGTTAGTTAGTCATTGTGATTTTAATCCGTCCCTAGCCGAGCGTCAATCGCCTCACTGCGCCTGCATGTACTCTAATCCTCTTTGAGATGGGAGCTTGCTGCTTTCTGCGCATGAGTCACCCAACCCCCCTCCACAGAGTCGTTAATTTTCTGAATATTGCCATTGTGTTCTTAATCCGTCCATAGCCGAGCTACAAAGCCTCAGTGCGCCTGCGTGTAATCCTCTTTGAGATGGGAGCTAGCTGATTACTGCACATGACTCACCCCCCCCCCCCCAACCCTTTGAGGCTTTGTTTACGGTAACGCTTTGGAAAATCCCCTCTCGATTTTGAAATGTAAATCTGATTTGCACAGATTGAGAGTTAAAAAAACATTAACTGATTCATGTTGTTTTGTCATTCATTCTTATTCATTGGTGTACTGTAGGGGTGGGGTGGGGGGTGGTTGTTGTCAATGATTATGATTAGCAGGAATGTGAATAAATATTTATTTTATTTTATCAGGAACCAAAAAATACCAATATAAAAATAATCATGAATAATACATAATGCAGTCTTTATTAAGTTCTTCTGGCAGATTGAAATTGGATAAACATTTAGAAAACATTTGTAAAACATGGAGAAACATGAATAATGCACATTTATAAGAATATTATTTAATAATATATACTGTAATGTATAATATATATATATTATATATATATAATATATATATATATTACGGGTTGCCTGGCAACGGACTGGTTATATAAGGGCAGGACTTAATTCCATTCAGCATCAGCCCTTTGAGAAAGTTACCGGTCAGGTGACAAAACGCGTCAGGGTACTGAGAGCACGATTACGTCATCACGACGACGCCGCGCACGCGCAGAAGCCTACACCAAGCGCGGGAATACAATCGGCGGCCATTGAAAGTGAGAGCTGGATTTTGGACTACACACAGACAGCGAACGGAGCCTTATACATCTGGTTCCTGGTGATCGTGTCTGGCAGCCCTGAAGGAGTCCACGGAGACGTGTTCCAGTATCCAGAACCGGATGGTGGTGATATATTCACAAACTGCCTTTTAACTATTTGCATCTTGTGAGTGCGATTCCTACCCCCCCTCACCCCCCACCCCCTTCCCCTGTTTTAATAAATTTTATGCAGTATTATGCTATGGGGCGTGCGCTCTCTCTCTTTTTCTGTCTATAGATATCTGTGGAGTTGGTTTACCCCGTGTGAGAGCAGCCCAAAGACCCCTTTCATCATTATCGGAAACCTCATCATTATGGACTAATTATTGAAGGACTGGTTGGATTTTATTGATTTTTCTGTTTCCTTTTTTATTTTTATTTTTAGCACGTTTATGCACTGTTATGATATTTTTATTGGTTGTGTTATAATAGAATTTATTAAGGTCACACTAGTTTAAGAGATATACACAATTTTAATATATTTGTCACTTTACACAATTCCTCATTCAATAATTATAGTTTTATTTATTCATTCTATCACAGTAATATTATTTTTTGGCGCCACACTTTTTTGTTTTGTGTTTTATATATATATATATATAGAGTAATATTATTTTTTCCGTCTTTATCTTGTTCCTCATTCTGTGTACAGTAGTTCATTGAGAGAGGAGAGGTTTTGTGTACATCATTACTGCTGTTTATATACTGTACATTTGACTGTACAAACAGATTAGACTGGATACAACACCCCACCTCCCCCCAGGCCACCCTTTTTTCCTGAAACGACAAGAAAACAAAACATTAGTGCAGTTATGTGCGTACTGTATTATGGCATTGTGTGATATGTAGTACTACTTTAGATGGCTGGTGCTGCTTTCTCTGAAAAGAAAAAAATTGAGCAGTTAGTAGGCAGTTACTGTACTACTGTCAAACTAGTCTATACTGGAACTACTGTATTCTCTGACTACTGTTAAATACTATGTAACCAGATGGCTGGTGTTGCTCTCTCTGTAAAGAAAAAACTGTAACTACTGTATACTCTGACTATAAGGAATGAAAAAATCTGTGCCATACTTACCTGTATCATACTGTACTTACAATACTACAGTACAGTACTACTTTCCTGATGCTTGCCCATTACGCGCGATCACAATGGGCAACACAGTCGCAATATGGTCTATATATTTATTGCAGCGTTCCACGGTGAGTACATCGTTCCAAAAACTCATTAT
This sequence comes from Ascaphus truei, assembly GCF_040206685.1. Lineage (NCBI taxonomy): Eukaryota > Metazoa > Chordata > Amphibia > Anura > Ascaphidae > Ascaphus > Ascaphus truei. The sequence goes on from NC_134485.1 coordinate 340,525,653, forward strand.
GCCGTTCAATAACTCGTCCTTTTTGGATGGTTTTATCACTTTCCGGATAAGGTCCTTCAGCTGATGCCAGACCATTTCGATCGGATTGAAGTCTGGCGATCTGTCATTGGAAAAAAAGGACAATTAGTTTAAGAAATACAGTACACAGTAAAAACAGTGGGAAAAAAATGAGACACGGTTACCGCACTTACTCCGCTGGCGTCTTCACCCAGTTAATACCGCTCTCAAGGATATGCGCTGTTGACGCGGTGTGCTTCGGATCGTTGTCCTGGTAGAAGCGGTGACCATTCGGGAACTCACGTGTGATGTATTGCACTCACGTGTGATGTATTGCACTATCTCATGGACAATGTTGTCTTGGAAGAAAGCTTTATTCATGATTCATATAGCAAGAAAAGAAAAGTGCTCAAAAAACTGCACAATAGTACAGTACAGTGCATACAGTAAGGCTACATTAGTAAAGTACAGTGCATACGGCTACATTATATTTGATATATTTTACCTTCAAAGATGACAATGCATTCTGGTCCACGCCTAGAGATGGCACCCCACACATGCAGCTTTACGGGGTGTTTTGGCCGCGGCTTCAAAGATATGCGGCATTTTTTGTGGAATGCAAAGGTTGCAAATCTCTCCAGCGACACAGTAGACTCGTCAGTGAAGATGCAATCCTGGAAAGTTTCTCCACTGTCGATCCTTGCCTGGGCCTGGACCACTCTTTTTATTTTGTTTACGTCCCGTATCATGGGGTATGCTCTGTAATGACAAGGAATAAATAATTTTAGCGGAACAATTTTAGCGGATAAATGTTTTTGTACTTACTACACCAATAAAAGAACATGTTGATTTGTTTTTCATTGTTCCATTGGCTCCTTTGCTACTGTAACAAAATACAGTGTTTCTAAAATGTACACTACTGTCCAGGCATACTGTACTGTATACTGTAGGCATGCTCAGTATAAGAGTATTAAAAAAAATAGAGTACACATACTGTACTGTACCGTATGTACTGGCACTGTATAGAAGACAAATACTGTATTTTTTCGGGTTTATTACACAGTATACTGTATATAAAAAAGTATTGTATACTGTACGGCCGGAAAACATCAGCATACTGTTTCAGGTACAGTATTCTATCCTAATCAATAACAACGGCCACTAAACTGTAGACTCCGGTACGTGGGTTTTTAAATCCGATGTGCAGGCATTGTTACACAAAGCGATATTATCCATCGAAATCCCTCCATTAGCCTTTTTTTTCTGAAGAAAAACAAAAAGAAAAGTTTTACTGTAATGGTCAGCCCCCTAAAGAAGTTCCCAGCCAGTCCCACCAATAATTTTCTCGGGGGGGCGTCTCCTGTTCACATGTGCATGCGCCTACCGTCGATGTAATGACACGCATATGCGTTTCAAGAAGGTACCAATGTGCATGTGCCTAGCGTTCCACCAATTGTTCAGTATCTGCAGCACAGTACTGTAGAAGCCGCTCAGCAAATGATATTGCTTACAGGAGAATCGCTTGACTTTTGAATCGCACCGATATTGATACTGTATTGTCAAAATAAAAAAACCACAGAAAATAATATAGCAACAATACTCACCATAGAATTTCTCATTCAGCTGGCGCCGGCGCTGGGCCACTGCCAGTCCAGTGTTCTTGATCATCCACTTCAATAGTTTGCAGCGGGACTAGTCCACCTGTAGTCAGCTGATGAGGCTGGAAATTGCTTAGGTACATGCAAGCTTGATCGAAACTGCACGCAAAATCCGGCTCAGGCTTTCTGGATAGACAGCAAGGGTTGTCACTGATGGTGGAACCGTTATTGGAAGCCGGTGCTGGTGCTGGTGCATTGCTTGGCAGCGACTGTTGTTTCTTAGTTGGTTTTAACACGACCTTTCGCCTTTTGCCGTCTGCACGATCATAGATACAGGATAAAGCCGGTGATACACACCAATAGCCTCCAACAAATTGTGGCTCAATACGATAAAAACAGGGATCGCTACATAACCTTTTCCTTATTGCTCGCTTCCACGTATGAGGAGCTGGTGAAAATTTGTAAAAGTCATAGTTTTCGATAAAATACTGATAAATTTGATCAACTGTTGCCATCTTATCATCTGTTGCATTAATCGCGGCCCATATCAAATACGCGTAACTTCTGTCGGGTTTTTGGAAAACGGGCTGCACCTGAACACTCATGGCGGTGGGTCTCTGGAGAATAACAGAAACTGGTCTTTGTCTTTCTTTAATATAAAAAGCCTAAATTGATACATTTTTGCAACCTCTTCCTTCAGTCTCAAGGCCAATTTACAATAGCACACTGTGGTATCTTTTTTACACGAAACACCTGCAAGTTGACACATTACTGAAGCGCATGCGCATTACAATTCATGAATATCTGCCATCTGGCGGACACGCGAAGAATTGCAACCTATTAAATCCGAACAATTCTCAATAAACTCATCAACCGTGCGTCAACCGCGCATGACCCGTGGCTGAGAACGCAAAATGAATGCGGCATGCTCCCGGTGAAGTGCGTCGCATTCCAGGAAAAAGCCAGGGAAAAACCGGCGATGTGTTATAATAAAATGAGCTGCAGCAGTACAGTAAAATGTATGTCACACGCTTTTGCCTTACGCACTGTACTGTACTAGTGTGCAGTTTTTTGAGCACTTTTCTTTTCTTGTTATAGGAATCATGAATAAAGCTTTCTTCCAAGAGAAAATTGTGCCTGAGATTGTGGAATACATCACACGTGAGTTCCCGGATAGTCACCGTTTCTACCAGGACAACGATCCGAAGCACACCGCGTCAACAGTGCATATCCTTGTGCGCGGTATCAACTGGGTGAAGACGCCAGCAGAGTAAGTGCGGTAACCGTGTTTCATTTTTTCCCACTGTTTTTACTGTGTACTGTATCTCTTAAACTAATTGTCCTTTTTTCCCCCCTCCAATGACAGATCGCCAGACTTCAATCCTATCGAAATGGTCTGGCATCAGCTGAAGGACCATATCCGAAAAGTCGTGAAACCCTCCAAAAAGGATGAGTTTTTGGAACGATGTACTCACCGTGGAACGATGCAATAAATATATTGACCATATTGCGACTGTGTTGCCCATTGTAATCGCGCGTAATGGGCAAGCATCAGGAAGGTAGTATGGTATAGTACTGTACTGTAGTATTGTAAGTACAGTATGATACAGGTAAGTATGGCACAGATTTTTTCTTTCCTATTAGTCAGAGTATACAGTAGTTCCAGTATAGACTAGTTTGACAGTACTAACTGCATACTGTAGTCCAATATGGAGTAGCTATACAGTACACAATGCCATAATACAGTATGCACCTAACTGCTCAATTTTTTTCTTTCCAGAGAGAGCAGCATCAGCCATCTGGTTACAAAGTATTTAACAGTAGTCATAGTATACAGTAGTTCCAGTATAGACTAGTTTAACAGTACTATACAGCACACAATGCCATAATACAGTATGCACATAACTGCACTAATTTTTTGTTTTCTTGTCTTTTCAGAAAAAAAGGATGGACTGGGTGAGAGGGGGGTATCGTGTAAAGTTTGTGAATTGTTTGTACAGTTAAGTGTACAGTATCTAAACTGCAGTCGTGATGTACACAAAACCTCTCCTCTCTCAATGAACTACTGTACTGTACTCAGAATGAGGAAGAAGATAAAGACGGAAAAAAATATATTACTATATATATATTATTATATATTATATATTATTAATTAATATTATTATCAATGTGCATTATTCATGATTATCCACCGGCCCTCAATTTCCATCTGACAGAAGAACTTAATAAAGACTGCATTTTGTATTATTCATGATTATTTTTATATTTGTTTTTTTTTGTTCCTAATAAAATAAAATAAATATTTATTTACATTCATGATAATCATTGACAACCCCCCCCCACACTACACCAACGAAAAAGAAAGAATGACAAAAAGTGGTAATTTACTGCATCAACAAAATGAATCAGATAATGTTTTTTTTAACTCTCAATTTCACAGTGCTGTGCAAATCAGATTTACATATCAAATTCGAGAAGGGATTTTCAAAAGCGTTACCGTAAACAAAGCCTCAAAGGGTTGGGGGGGGGTGGATGGGTGAGTCATGCGCACCAATCATCAGCTAGCTCCCTTCCCAAAGAGGATTACAGAGTGGTGACTCTAAGACAACAATAGGAAAATTAGGCACGCAGGCGCAGAGGGGTGATGCTCGGGTAGGGACGGATTAAAAACACAATGGCAAGCTTCAGAAACTGAATGACTCTGTAGAGGTGTCTGACGATAAGAGTTTCAATCCTTGAGCGAGCCTTGTGTGTGTGCGTGGGGGAGGGGGGTACAGGGTACAGCTGCATGAAGGATTAGCTGTACTGCAGTTCAAAGAAATGGCATATTTTCAAAAGGCAGGTCATCATAATAGATTGATCCCTACACCCCCAAATACAGTACATAAAAAGCACACAAATCAACCATGTGCAGTCAAACACACAGTGTCGCAGTCAAAAGCTACAGCACAGATTGAATATCGTAATATCAAAATGGTTTAGGCAGGCTTGTGGAGAAAATAAAAAATTAGGGAAAAAAAATATTTAATTTTTTTGGTCACTCACTCTTGAACTTCGCAAGCAAGCAGTGGTGAATTTACAGATGCATGAGCAGTAATCATCAGCTATGCACTGTAGCTCCCATCCCAAAGAGGATTACACGCAGGCGCAGAGAGGTGATGCTCGGCTAGGGACGGATTAAAAACACTATGGCAAGCTTCAGAAACTGAATGACTCTGTAGAGGTGTCTGTCGATAAGAGTTTCAAATCCTTGAGCAAGCCTTGTGTGTGTGCGTGGGGGAGAGGGGTACAGGGTACAGCTACATGAAGGATTAGCTATACTTCAGTTCAAAGGAATGGCATATTTTCAAAAGGCAGGTCATCATAATAATTTGATCCCTACACCCCCAAATACAGTACATAAAAAGCACACAAATCAACCATGTGCAGTCAAACTCACAGTGTCGCAGTCAAAAGCTACAGCACAGATTGAATATCATAATATCAAGATGGTTTAGGCAGGCTTGTGGAGAAAATAAAAATAAAAAATGAGGAAAAAAAAATATTTTTTTTTTTGGTCACTCACTCTTGAACTTCGCAAGCAAGCAGGAATGTGATTGAAACCAGAAAGACAACCATTCAAAGGAATTGTGTGGGAGAGGTGTACTGGACTGTAGAGAAGATAAGAAGTTGAAATACCCTGCAGTGCAGTAAATTATCCTCTGTGTGTGCGGGGGCGAGCGAGGGGAGAGCGCTGTATATGCCAAAATGTGATACTGTTACAGTACTATACACGCCTATGCGTTTCAACAATTTTCAAATGAGACACTGTACAGCACTGCAAATGCATGTATAAATATGCAAATTTACAATTACTGCACGCGCACACGCAGACTGTGTACTGACGTAGGTTGAACTGCTAAAGTATTAGACTTCGAAGACAACAGCTCGCGAACAACCCCTGAGTATTTAGATGGTATTGCAGTATTGCAGACAGCGATAATAAAATGCTAATATTACGAGCGCTAAAATACCGCAATACACTCCGGACAAAAAAAAACCAAAATGCATCTGTCCGCGGTTATCAGAGTTGTGCCGCTATGGCCGCACCAGGCTAAAGGCGGCCGCAGCTGTACATATATCTTATTTTATTTATCAATACCTTCAAGTAACTACATACCACCCATTTTATTTACACACATTTCTGTGTTTATTTTATTTAAAAAAAATATTTTATATTTATTTTATATATTTACATTTTTGTTGTTCTGTATGTATCTTTTAAGATGCACGCACGCCCCTTAATATGTTGTATATTGTTGATTTGTGGTCATTCAGTGTATTTAATCTCCATCATCTTATATGTGGTTAATAAGAGACAACCAATCAGTTTCTAAGGATTTTTTCTCTAACAGTACTCTGAGTATTCATACATTGGACAAACCCCTGATGAAGTCATCCATGTGGTGACGAAACATGTAGGGTTTCATACGTCACCAGGTGACGTTATATTGTGCACAAGGATTTACCTAGTGGAAGCAAACAGCCTGGTGTCCGCATCTCTATTGGAGTTGTTTCCTCGTGGCGGCCTGAAAGCTGGGATCGTTTACCATCACTCCCCATCAAAATTACTGCAGCTACAGTATATCGGCGGTTTGAGCCTTTTGTGGGCTGGCTGATATCTAGAAGTAGGAAATTTATACCTGACCGCTTCACTTTGTTGTCGTTGACGGGATTCCTTATACCGGTTCTGGTAACCTGGTATCCTAATAGCCAATGCTATTTTTTCTATCATATACCATGTGAGTGGGCATTTGTCATCCGTTTTTTAATAAATTGCTATTTTTTATACTTTAAACACATTATGGAGGGTGCGCTTCTCCTTTCTGATTATATATATATATATATATATATATATATATATATATATATATATATAAACACAGAAGAAAAAGGAACCTCTAAAGTAGCACTCAGACAATAATTTGCAAAAATAAAAAGGGTACTTTAATTAAATCCAAAAGATGAGTGGGCTAATTTTAATTTTTGCTGTTGCTGACCCTGCCTGCCTTCAGTCTTATTTGGGACTATCAACATTGTCCAATATTCTGGACTTTATTTGTGGACTGTGCTGTGCTGATTGATGACTGCAGTGTTTCATTCTCAAGGAGCTGAGTATCTTTGTTCATTCATCTCTCCCTGTTTTTCCCATCTGTTTACATTTGTGTATTTGGGTCACTAAATGTATTATTTGACATATATTCCTTGTTATAGTATTATATAATTGTATTAGGCTTACCCTTGTGTATCTGACACTCTCACTGCTATCAGTACAGCACATATACTTTTTTCTGTGTATATTTTCTCAGCCTGAAAAAAAAAAAAAAAAACATTTTTTTTTCTTTTTTTTGATTCTCTATGTCTACTAGCCATTAACATCTTTGGTGACCGGCCGGTCTGTACTGCTGCACTGCGGGAAACAATCCTTTCCCTCAGTGAGCAAGGTTTTTCTTAGGGCATTGATTTTTTTTTTTTTTTTTTTCTGGGTTTATTATACTGTGGTTTTGATTAATTTTCTGTGTCCACCAAATTTATTTTTTAGACAGGCAGGCTCATCAGTCAGTTGTTTGTATTTCTGTTATCTTTTGGATTTAATTAAAGTACCCTTTTTATTTTTGCAAATTATTGTCTGAGTGCTACTTTAGAGGTTCCTTTTTCTTCTGTGTTTATATATTTATACTTTTCCTCTAGCACCACCTACAGCTTATACTTTATTTCTGTTACAACTATATCAGTTATATTTTTCTGATTTAGGTAGGTTCATTTGACATTGCATTTATTTTTTTTGGAAGTGATGCGGTATTCACTTGTGTGTTTACATATATATATATATATATATATATATATATATATATATATATATATATATATATATATATATATATATATATATATATATATATATATATATATATATTTATTTAAAATCATACACATTATTTAAATTATGGCGGAAGAAAAAGGGGAAAAAAAACCTCCACCATTAGCATATAGCTAATAAAGAATATCATTTGTGAGCACATTCGCATGTCTTAAACAGGTCTGCAACCCTGCCTTTCATCATTATCACCTAGCATACAGTGCTTCCACTGCAGCAAGGAATTCTGGGAAATGACATGCAAATGGAACACAATGTGTCACCTTTTGTCTGAAATCCATTTTTACATGGAACCCTTATAAGCAAATGCTCGAACAACCCAAGACTTTACTTACTCCAGCCGTAGAACACAGATGTTCTCTCCAATTTCCTAGAGGCAGGGATAGTCATCACTTGTTCTGGCCCTTTTCAGCCCGTGAGCTAATTTCTTTCACCTTTTGTTCCTTGGCTTTGGGGACTCCACTTTCAAGGAACTGTGACTTAATTGGCCCTAGTGCCAAACAGGAACAAACAAAAAAAGGATAGCACTCAAACCCATAATAAGCATTGTGACGGTAGGGGATAGCCAGTCTTCATAATAAAGGTGAAGCTTGACTGGTTACCCCTGAAAACAGTGGATCCCTGGCAGCTAAATAGCACCATAAGCCAGGGACAATGTAATGTGTAGCCATGCTGTAAAATGGTCTGCAGTTTCCTCTCCTGCTGGCAGTAAGCCTGGTAAGTTACAGGGATGCCAGCAGTAATCATGGAGGTTTGCCCTCACACCCTGGTGAGGTGTCATATACATGGAGGGGAGTGGCTGCATACTCTGAGTCTATCGTTAGTGACATCAGAGCTGTGCCAGTTCCTGAAGTATATAAGGCACAGCACTGCCAAAAGTTAGTTGTTGGAGGAAGGAATAAGTCTGGGTTGAGACTTGTGAGTGAAGGGCCCACTAGTGCAGTAACTAGTGGCCCGTTTCTACGTCAAGTAGCATCAAGCTGACAAGGCCATACTGTGTCCAGGGACCTGGCACAGGGGTGATCTCCCTGAGGGGAGAGGGGATCCCACTCCATTGGGAGGGCATATCTTTCCAAGGGACAGCACAGCAAGATATGCGGCTGAGCTAATCGCTGCAAGGGGCAGCTGGCCCATACCACAATCAACAATAAATATGACCTTGATTAAAGAGTCTGGAATTACTCTACAGAGGAAGGCACCAAGAAGGAGTTCCTCATCAGAACCATCTCCTTGCGGACGCAGAGATCTTGATGAGGTGGAGGCGCTGCACTGGATATAGGTAGGACTCATGCACACTACCTCAGCTGCCTGTCTGGGTTGGCATTCCCCACACAACATCATGTGGGAGACTCAGGAGTCCTGTTGCCAACAGGTGCACCACCAGACACGACCATGTAATGGGGACTGGTTAGACCACAGGGGCCAATGTGAGATTGGGTGGGTCAGGCCAGGTCAGAAAACCCGTTACAAATGTATAGCATAAACCTGACCTGTTTAGGGTTTTACATGTTCCCTGTCCCCAATAAACATGAAACTTTGGGAGTGGGAGTTTTAGGTGGGATATTTTTCTTGTTTAGAGGAGTTAAGGGGACAAAATTACAAGTAGTCCTGTAATTCTCCCCGGCGTGCAGCCATGATTTGCGGGTATTCGAGGTGAATTACACCAAGGCTACACAGTGTCCCCCAGAATTCTGGTTTTCGAGCCCAAGTATCCCAGCGCCGTTTCTCTCAAGGTTCCCCAAAAAATATACATTTATTAAAACATTGTTTACATATTTAATACTGTATGTATTAATATCTATACAGTCAGCCTAAGCATCTATATAGGCGCCGGGGTGTCTGCATAGACATCGAAGTTCAAAGGAGAGAAAGGATGTCCAGAGGTGAGAAGACTGTGTGGTGAGCATGGAAAGGACGAAGTATCAGGTCCAGAGATCAAAAGGGACCTCACTGGGGCACCTTTTGGACTGCCAGACCCTTGGGGAGCCTGCCCAGCGGGTGGCAATGGGTTGGCTGGGGAAAGATGCTGCTGGAAGGCTCATTTCCAATTGGCCGATTCATATTTCCCACCCACCTGGCTTTTTGAGCCGGCTTGGCAAGCCCCCTCCTCGGACATCAGCAGCCAGACAAGCCCCTGTCCACTTCTTCAATGTCTGGGGAAGTCCCAAGTGATGTATGGTGGGGTCTGGCTACAATACTAACACCATCTTCCAGCTCCTTCAGTACCAGAGGACCCCGGCCTGAACCTTCCTCATCCATCATAATTCTAATTATCCACAGATAGCATGACCCCCTTATCAGTAGAAGTAATTTGTATCTGGTTCAGGATCCTTAAATTCCAGTACATCAATCTTGCTGCTGTCTTCCTCACATCTAATCATTACCCATGTTTTTCCTTATCTGCAGTATTTCTGAAGTGTTACAATGCATTCAGAGCCTGCTCTAATCTTAGAAAGTTCCAATTGAAGACATACTGTAGGCATTTGCTCTTTTCCTGCTGAAAAGTGCTTCTTTCAGTGCTAACTGTACTTTCAACTTTTCTTGTTGGATTTGTTCTTCACGAAGCTTCTCATTTCCTTCACTGACTTGATCAGTCAGATAAAAAACCTCCTCTTTCAGGTTTTTGATCTCTCTTTTTATAGTATGTGTAGCCTTGAGCTCCCGCAGCTCCTTGAGACCCCCCTCCCCTTGAGCAGCTCGATCGCGGGTGCCGAAAGACCCGACGGCTGCTTCCAAGGGTGGGGGCTGGAGCAGGGAGCAGCGCGGCTTCCCCTGCCTGCGGCCGGTTGCCGGGGACGCGATCGGGCCGTTGCTAAGGCCGCAATCGCGTCTCTAAGGTCCCGGCGACCGGTGAAGCAGGGCGACGCCATTGGGATGCGGGTTGCGCATGCGCAGGGATGCGTAGGCGCAGGGAGAGCCCCAGAGACAGGGCAAAGTCGCGCGAGCATAGGGACAGCTCAGGGAAGGTTGAGACAGCCCGGGAAAGCTTGCGCAAGCGCAGTGCAGGGTAGGAAAAGCCTGCGAACACCTAGCCTACCAGGGAAGGCTCTGAGCTGGGACTACATATCTCATGAGCCTCTGTATGCCCCACGTGACACCAGGGAGCCAATAGGGCTTAGGAAGGCCAGGCAGGCAAAGAGATACATTGTTTGGGCTGCAGCACGTTTGTCAGTTGGAGCTGGGGAGCGGTGAGGGAAGGAAGGGTGCAGAGAGCATGTGCGGCTCCTGCATCGAGTAAGGTCCCCCACATCCCAAGTAAGGCCTCAACTCCCCACCAGGTTAGTGGGTAAGTGCTGAGGGACGGCCCAGATAGGGACGCTGCCCTTAGTGCGTGTGTGTGTGCTGTCTTGTCAGGATCACGGCTGGCAGGGCTGTGAGGCCTGACAAGAAGGCATAGTGCTAGTGTGTAGCAAGTTGCTGTACGCGTTCCGAAGTTTGCAGTCCGTAGCTGCTAGTGTTAGTGTTAATGTTAGGGTTCAGTGAGTGTCAAGACTGGGATGAGTTAGGGGAGTGGGGCAGGTTATTACCCCGCAGGCCCTAGGAGTTTCCCCAAGTCACCTCAGGTTGCGGTTCATCAGGGACAGGCCCTAGGTTAGGGTTCCTGTCACGTTAGGGTTAGTTAGGGATAGACAGGGATAGCGGCGGTTGCTGTTCCCGTGATTCGGTTGCTGTTACCGTGAGACGGTTGTGTTCCCGTGAAGTGGTGGGACCCTCGTTGGGGTTCCTGGAGAAATCACCTGGATAGGATCAGACGGATGCATCGCACGTCTGACCCTTTGAGAAGAGTGTTGCAGGCCCGAGCATCGGAGTGCTCGGAAGGTATTCAATATATATGTGCACCAACAGGCCTAACACATTAATTAGTGACTGCGCAGTCACCCACGTTCTCTATTAGAGTGCGGGACATTGGGTGGGGATTCTCGGGACACTGGGTGGGATCACCTAGTGTTGGGAAGCGTCCTGCGCGACGCAGTGAGTGTCTCCTCTAGAGAGGGACACAGGTTATTATGATATTGCGTGATCTGTTTTCTTGTATGTTCAGTAAAGTCCCTAGTTAATATATATATCTGTGTGAGTATCGATTATTGTGATTGTCCTGCGAGGAACCACTCCCCCTATGGTGGGAGCCATCGCAGGTGGAGGCGCTGCATAGTTGGAAGTAAGTACCCCTAGTATAAATGCCCCAGGTTCCCCATGGCGGAAGCTCAGCCCTCCTGTGAGCCAACAGTTATAGCACCACACTGAGTAGTCAGATACAATTACACACCCCAATCTCACTTAGGGTGGGGGTAAGAGGGCTACATTTGGAGGCGCTGCTGAGAGACAGACCTGGGGTGCCCTGTTCCATTTTTTTTTCAAATTGTCCAAGTCCAATTATTTTTTGTCACCATGTTTGGAAAGTCCAGCCATGAGGTCCTTGCCTGGGCTTTGAGGCAATGTATGGAATCTGGCCGGGTGGTGGCGGTTGGAGGCCTTCCCGCAACTATGCCCGCGGTTGAGGTTCAGTACTATATGCGTAAAATTTCTGGGTGGCCGCACGCATGTTCATTAGATGAAGAACACGATCCCACGTCCACATGGAAATCGATACTTTTTGTGGCCATCCCCACTGCGGATATATGCCTGGCAGAGGCACCGTCCGCCCTGTGTATGCCCGGGGGCCCGTCTGAGGGGTACCCCCTAGTTTACGCCGACCCCGCCAAATGGCGTCTCCCGCCAGAGCAGGGGAGCGCACGTGCTGCTGGCTGCAAGCCTGCACTAAATTGTGTTGAGGAAAACTGTCCGGGATTGGCGGGAAAACCAGAAGGCTACCCCCCTATCTATACAGAGAGCCCTAGTATAATTGCAGAGACTGTGATTAAAATGGAGTCTCTCTCTAGCAGTGAGTCACACCTAAGATGGCGGCTCCCGCCAAGTCGGGAGAGCATCAGGACTGTGCAAGAAATTGTTGCAGAGTATTGTCCAGGTTGGGCGCGAAACCCTGAACCCCGCCCCTGCACTGTGAGTGACTCAGTGCAGAGCCAGAACCACTCCCTTGTAGAAAGTGCCCCTCCTTCAGATTCCACCAGGGGGAGCAAGCACTGTGACTTTCAACCAAACGTGGATGAGACAGACTGTTCTAGGGAGGCATTGGCGTGGGAGCCTAAATGTGACTGTTGCGGTGCCCGGTTATTGAAGTCTATTATGCCCCAGCCTGTAGAATCAGCAGAGGACGATGAGCCGGTCAGTATAGCTAACCTATCTACCCCTCTCATAGAAAATTCTGAGGATCCGATCGTGATAGCCTCAAAACAGGAGGGGGAGCCTGACCTCTATATCACTCTGAGTTGTGCTGAAGTTAAGTCTGTCTTCAGGGAGACGTTACTTAGGGATTCTCGCTACCAACAACAGGTTGTGGAGGGCCCGTGTGCCCGAGTGAACATTTCAGATCCGGTTCCTGAGCGGGACGAGGTTGAAGTCCCATCGGTGGCGATGCGCCTACCGGCAAACCACCCCAGCGATGATACAGAGGAATCACAGGGTAAGGTGTATATACCCCCACCTTCTTCTAGTGAATCCAGCGACCAGTCACTTGTGGCGATGCGCCTGCCGGTGGACCACTTTAGTGACAGCAATGAACACCCTATCTTGGCGGATGCAGAGCCTGCTGTGGGCCCGTGTGCCCTAGACGAGGTGTATCCCGATGTTGCGGACCCTGCTGTGGGCCCGTACACCCTACAATGGTCAGTCTGACCTACTACCGAGGTACCATCGGTCCTAGAATGGGGACCAGTACCAAACGACGATGAGGGTGAGTCGACTGCCCCAGGGGTGTGGGGGGTGAGCCTCCAGGTGACCGCGGAGCACAATGGCTCCTTAAGTCTGGTCACCCGGGCGAAGGGCTCCCCTCTGCATCGCGTCCTGGCGGAGGTGTCCTCCTTGGGGGAATCCATCCCAAGCCAGTGGAGTGGTAAGGAACTCCCTAACTCCCCACAATCTCCGATGGAGCTGGCCGTGAAGAAGGCCAGAGTTGCGGCTTCTGAACGGAGTATGAGCCCGTGCGCTTCGACACAAGTGGTCCCAGGACTGGGATCCAATGCTCCCGAGTTTTCAGCGCGTAAGTGGACTGCCCCAGAAGTGCCGGGGGCAGGTCCCAAGTTAGCCGAGGTGGGAACTGACAGCATCCCCGAGGACCTGTTGGCCACCGTGAATCACCGCAGTGGTAAGGTGTCTACTCTTTACCCCCTGCCAGGTGAAACAGAGACATTGTCCAGTGCTCGCTTCTCAGTGGAAGCCTCGCAAGTCCGTAGGGACAAGGACTGTGTAAAGGAAGATCCAGGGAGACTGGCCTCCTTTAAGCCCAAAAAGGAGCGTGCCATTCGCCAAGTAGTGGACCGCGGAAAAGGTCCTGGCCTCCTGGTCTACCGCATCCCTGCCGCGGGTGACCGGGTAACGGTCTGCTTCAGAGATATTGTGGTACTCCTTCCACCAGGGGGAGGAAGTAGCGAGGAACCAGTGACTTTTGCCCTCCGGTGTGCTCTTCAGGAAATTTTTCTGGGGGAGGCTCACGGACGCAAAAGTGAGGTACCCCCACGTGATCAGTTAGGGGCACCCCACAAATGGTCTCAGCTAGTCTCGGGTATAGTATGGTGTGAAATACATTGTAATCGGATGTTTAATGATCACATGATAAGTTGTATTTTCTACGCCCTGCATTTTGATTATATAACTATTATGCCGTGTGATGTCGTTCCCCAAGCGGGGACGTTGGATTTTCCACCAGGGGGAGAGTGTAGCCTTGAGCTCCCGCAGCTCCTTGAGACCCCCCTCCCCTTGAGCAGCTCGATCGCGGGTGCCGAAAGACCCGACGGCTGCTTCCAAGGGTGGGGGTTGGAGCAGGGAGCAGCGCGGCTTCCCCTGCCTGCGGCCGGTTGCCGGGGACGCGATCGGGCCATTGCTAAGGCCGCGATCGCGTCTCTAAGGTCCCGGCGGCCGGTGAAGCGGGTTGCGCATGCGCAGGGACGCATAGGCGCAGGGAGAGCCCCAGAGACAGGGCAAAATCGCGCGAGCATCGGGACAGCTCAGGGAAGGTTGAGACAGCCCGGGAAAGCTTGCGCAAGCGCAGTGCAGGGTAGGAAAAGCCCGCAAACTCCTAGCCTACCAAAGAAGGCTCTGAGCTGGGACTACATATCCCATGAGCCTCTGTATGCCCCACGTGACACCAAGGAGCCAATAGGGCTTAGGAAGGCCAGGCAGGCAAAGAGATACATTGTTTGGGCTGCAGCACGTTTGTCAGTTGGAGCTGGGGAGCGGTGAGGGAAGGAAGGGTGTAGAGAGCATGTGCAGCTCCTGCATCGAGTAAGGTCCCCCACATCCCAAGTAAGGCCTCAACTCCCCACCAGGTTAGTGGGTAAGTGCTGAGGGACGGCCCAGATAGGGACGCTGCCCTTAGTGCGTGTGTGTGTGCTGTCTTGTCAGGATCACGGCTGGCAGGGCTGTGAGGCCTGACAAGAAGGCATAGTGCTTGTGTGCAGCAAGTTGCTGTACGCGTTCCGAAGTTTGCAGTGCGTAGCTGCTAGTGTTAGTGTTAGGGTTCAGTGAGTGTCAGGACTGGGATGAGTTAGGGGAGTGGGGCAGGTTATTACCCCGCAGGCCCTAGGAGTTTCCCCAAGTCACCTCAGGTTGCGGTTCATCAGGGACAGGCCCTAGGTTAGGGTTCCTGTCACGTTAGGGTTAGTTAGGGATAGACAGGGATAGCGGCGGTTGCTGTTCCCGTGATTCGGTTGCTGTTACCGTGAGACGGTTGTGTTCCCATGAAGCGGTGGGACCCTTGTTGGGGTTCCTGGAGAAATCACCTGGATAGGATCAGACGGATGCATCGCACGTCTGACCCTTTGAGAAGAGTGTTGCAGGCCCGAGCATCGGAGTGCTAGGAAGGTATTCAATATATATGTGCACCAACAGGCCTAACACATTAATTAGTGACTGCGCAGTCACCCACGTTCTCTATTAGAGTGCGGGACATTGGGTGGGGATTCTCGGGACACTGGGTGGGATCACCTAGTGTTGGGAAGCGTCCTGCGCGACGCAGTGAGTGTCTCCTCTAGAGAGGGACACAGGTTATTATGATATTGCGTGATCTGTTTTCTTGTATGTTCAGTAAAGTCCCTAGTTAATATATATATCTGTGTGAGTATCGATTATTGTGATTGTCCTGCGAGGAACCACTCCCCCTATGGGGGGAGCCATCGCAGGTGGAGGCGCTACATAGTTGGAAGTAAGTACCCCTAGTATAAATGCCCCAGGTTCCCCATGGCGGAAGCTCAGCCCTCCTGTGAGCCAACAGGTATAGCACCACACTGAGAAGTAGTCAGATACACCTACACACCCCAATCTCACTTAGGGTGGGGGTAAGAGGGCTACATATGTATAAGATCTTTTTGTAGTCATCCTTCCATTTCCACACTTTTGTGCCGGGACTTCTATATCTGTGCTGTGAGTGTGAAACTCTTTCTGAGAGACTTCCAGATCAGTACTGAGAATGTGAATCTCTTTCTTAGAACTTTCCAGTTCGGTGTTTAGACCGCTGACCTCTTGGCGAGAGACATCAAGCTTCTCTCCATGAGTGAACTTCTCTCCGTCTCACATTGTGAACCTCTCTCGATGCGATTTCCAGCTGTGTACAGAGACTTCAAATCTATTTCTCTGAGACTACCACGTCTGCACTGGGATTGGAAAACTCCTTGAGAGTCCCAGCTCTGTTCAGAGACTGCGAGACTCCTTCTGAGAGTTTAAGCTCTGTATTGAGACTGAGGGCCTTGTGCTGAGAGACGTCCAGCTCTACCTGAGCCTCCTCATATGTCTACTTTAAGTCAACAATAACTCCCTCAGTGTGGCTCTGTTTCTTGTCGAAGGCGGTAATACTAGTGTTTGCCGTCTCCAGCTCAGTCGCCACGTCTTCAAAGTCACTACACAAGTGACGCTCCGTGTTCATCACTGTCCCACAGTCAAAGGTGAGTGTGAGAACTCCCCCCCCCCTATAGCTTGGCATTAGCTTCTATCTCCTTTTTCGATCATTCACGGAGATCACAGTGTTGTCTGGCATTTTGCAGTGCATCTTGAAGGCTGGTCAAGGGATCGAAGGTGGGGAAATCGGGAACGCAAATACATCCAGGTTTATGCAAAATAAAGAAAAAAATATAGTGCTATATTGGTTCAACTATAAAAAGAAAGATGAGACTCGATAGGAATCTCATTCACAATTGTGATGATTTAAAAGGCAATGTAGTTATGTAGAGTAACCAACTAAGATGTTTCAAACAGGTGGCCCCATTCCCCACACATGTACAGACGAGACAAAAGGCTCCACAATGTTTATTTGTTAATGTTTAATACTGTATGTATAGGGCAGACTTGTGCATAACTGCATTAGTGAAGAACTCCAATTAGGTCCATATAAAGCATCCCAATTTTCGATAAACATTTTCTACTGTGTGTGTGCACTGTTTATATTCATAATAGGCAACAGCAAGCATAATTTTTGGTAAATGAATAGTTTTATAAAAAACGAAGTAGTTCAAAGTCTTTGAGAGTGGATTGCTGCATACAGGATGAAATAGTGTTTCAGCAACACGGAGTACACATATCAGAGTTCAGCACTGCAAAAGCAAACTTTTATTACATTAATACTCATTCTAAAAAATGTTTGAGTCTAATTCACAAAATCAAGGCGCTCCAGATATTCAATCAAAATTTTTTTTTCCATTTCAATTCTCCTCGGTAAATAAAAATACCACTTGTGGTGCATTTTTATGTTTCTGACAGGTCTGCAACCCTGTCTTTCCCCATTATCGCTTACCAAACAGTGCTTCCACTGCAGCCAGGGATTCTGGGTAAGGCCATGCAAATGAGCACAGTGTGTCACTTTTTACTTCCATTTTAACATGGACCCCTATAAGCTTATGCCTGTAGGTACTACACAACATTTCAGCGCAGCTTGGGTTAAAGAAATGCATATCCAGTGAACCTACGGTACTTCTCAGACAGCTTTTATGAACGTTTGGGTCTCATCAGTGCGAGCTTGGTTGCTGGCTATGCAAAGTGAAGCTGGTACATGGTATAACCAGACAATTAAAAAGTTATGGTGGGTAAAAAAAAAAAAAAAAGTGACAAAATCCCTCCGTTATACACCATAAGCCCTCCACCGTACAATTCTCCACAATTCTAATAAAGGAAATGTAATTTACCAGCAGTAAAACTACAAAAGAAATAATCTGATATAAGGAGAAATTGCATGTAGATTTGTATTAATGTCTTAATTGCCAGAGAAGCTTGCCACTGATTGCAAGGTAATATGCTGCGGGTCCCACTGAGATAAAAAGGTTGTGGAACCCCAGGATCTAACTAGAATTTTGGAAATATTAAGCTCGTACACAGCAAAATGTCACCGTTCAATAACATTTAGGTATCTTGGTTGACTGTTTGGACCACTTTGAACTGGAATTGATAATATGATCCACAACTGCTATTTTGGACTCTGCTAATCTTTTTTTGATATGTTCCTTCACATTTTTTTCTAAATATTGGTTTCCTTCTTTCCCTCCAACCTCCTATTTTTTTCATTTACTTCTTTTGAAGTTTAGACTTTAATGAACTATTCATATTTGTTACATATGTAATACCTGCATTGTAATATATACATTGAAAACTCTTAATAAAACAAATAAAATAAAAAATAAGACATTAATTAAATATGGAGTGAATGTAAACATATACATTATGTTTCTTCAGTTTTAACAATTAGGCATGCAATCTTAAATCCACTGAGATTCATCCTTTCTTCCTCTGGCAAATTCAGATTTAATCCCCTTGATTCTAATCATGCACAAACAGACATAGCCCCGAGACCTCTCTTTATAGATGTCATTAGGAATCTTAACAAAAACTTCCTAATTGGGTGCTTTGAAACTAATTTAAAAAGATAAAGAACATTTAAAGGAGTACATAATAACCGTTATGTTATTATCTGGTGAAGAATACAAATATAACAAACACTAGGGGATTATCCCATTGGGGCATTATATTGTCATTCTTATTAGAATGTTAATTCTTAATTAGAATCAATAAAGGGTTTTAAGGTTTCTTTTTTTTTTTTAACCCTTTCTAGAATGTAACATCGGTTTTTACATTCACTGACAAACAAAATGACCCCTGTTCTTTAAATCACACCTTTCACGGTCTTGTATATGTTTTGGTTACTGCAAAATCCTTACCTTGAAAGATTACAAATCAATTTGGTATATATAAGATACCAATGAGCTTACTACACTTGGCCACAAACTGAGGATACTAAAAATGGCTCTTATCAAAGTGTTTCAGCTGAGGATTTATGGGGGAAAAAAACCAAAACATTGTCTTCAATGTAATATTTTTTTTGAGAAATTAGGTGTTTTTCCCCTGCAACATCATTGTCCCTGTTTTGCAGCTTGAAGACTACAGTATGTGAAATGCTATGCATCAAAAACTCCGGCCTGTAAATCTAGTGCAAAACACAGCTCCAGGTTTATGAAAGATAAATGTTTACATGTGTTGTCCTTTCAACTGCAGTTAATTCCTCATGGCATCATTATCTTGCTACTCCCTAAACAAAACAGCTCTTAGATTGTCGTTGTGATGTTTCCTAGGGCCGCTAGTACAGAATGTTCCCTCTTAATTTTTAAATACTTGTAAAGCATATTGCTATTTTTATTTTAAAGACGTCATCTACCACAAATTATTGTTAAAAACATTTAAGGGATCTGCTGCTTTTAATTTTTATGTAACTGTAATGAGATGCGCAGTGTAAATGCCCCGTAATGAGATGCGCTGTTTAAATGCCCCGTAATGAGATGCGCAGTGTAAATGCCCCGTAATGAGATGCGCAGTGTAAATGCCCCGTAATGAGATGCGCAGTGTAAATGCCCCGTAATGAATGCGCATTGTAAATGCCCCGTAATGAGATGCGCAGTGTAAATGCCCCTGTAATGAGATGCGCAGTGTAAATGCCCCTGTAATGAGATGCGCAGTGTAAATGCCCCTGTAATGAGATGCGCAGTGTAAATGCCCCTGTAATGAGATGCGCAGTGTAAATGCCCCTGTAATGAGATGCGCAGTGTAAATGCCCCTGTAATGAGATGCGCAGTGTAAATGCCCCTGTAATGAGATGCGCAGTGTAAATGCCCCCGTAATGAAAAGTACTGTGATAATGCCCCGTAACGAGAAGTACTGTGTTAATGCCCCTGTAATGAGATGCGCAGTTTAAATAGCCGTGTAATGAGATGCACAGTGTAAATGCCCCTGTAATGAGATGCGCAGTGTAAATGCCCCTGTAATGAGATGCGCAGTGTAAATGCCCCTGTAATGAGATGCGCAGTATAAATGCCCCGTAACAAGATGCACAGTGTAAATGCCCCGTAACGAGATGCACAGTGTAAATGCCCCGTAACGAGATGCACAGTGTAAATGCCCCGTAACGAGATGCACAGTGTAAATGCCCCGTAACGAGATGCACAGTGTAAATGCCTCTGTAACTAAATGCACAGTGTAAATGCCCCTGTAACGAGATGCACAGTGTAAATGCCCCTGTAACGAGATGCACAGTGTAAATGCCCCTGTAACGAGATGCACAGTGTAAATGCCCCTGTAATGAGATGCGCAGTGTAAATGCCCCCGTAACGAGATGCACAGTGTAAATGCCCCCGTAATGAGATGCACAGTGTAAATGCCCCCGTAACGAGAAGTACTGTGTGAATGCCCCTTAACGAGAAGTACTGTGTAAATGCCCCTGTAATGAGATGCGCAGTTTAAATGCCCGTGTAATGAGATGCACAGTGTAAATGCCCCTATAACGAGATGCGCAGTGTAAATGCCCCTGTAACGAGATGCGCAGTGTAAATGCCCCTGTAACGAGATGCACAGTGTAAATGCCCCTGTAATGAGATGCGCAGTGTAAATGCCCCCGTAACGAGATGCACAGTGTAAATGCCCCCGTAATGAGATGCACAGTGTAAATGCCCCGTAACGAGAAGTACTGTGTGAATGCCCCTTAACGAGAAGTACTGTGTAAATGCCCCTGTAATGAGATGCGCAGTGTAAATGCCCGTGTAATGAGATGCACAGTGTAAATGCCCCTATAACGAGATGCGCAGTGTAAATGCCCCAGTAACGAGATGTGCAGTGTAAATGCCCCTGTAATGAGATGCGCAGTGTAAATGCCCCTGTAACGAGATGCGCAGTGTAAATGCCCCGTAACGAGATGCACAGTGTAAATGCCCCGTAACGAGATGCACAGTGTAAATGCCCCGTAACGAGTTGCACAGTGTAAATGCCCCGTAACGAGTTGCACAGTGTAAATGCCCCTGTAACTAAATGCACAGTGTAAATGCCCCTGTAACGAGATGCACAGTGTAAATGCCCCTGTAACGAGATGCACAGTGTAAATGCCCCTGTAACGAGATGCGCAGTGTAAATGCCCCTGTAATGAGATGCGCAGTGTAAATGCCCCTGTAATGAGATGCGCAGTGTAAATGCCCCTGTAATGAGATGCGCAGTGTAAATGCCCCGTAATGAGATGCGCAGTGTAAATGTCCCTGTAATGAGATGCACGGTGTAAATGCCCCTGTAATGAGATGCGCAGTGTAAATGCCCCTGTAATGAGATGCGCAGTGTAAATGCCCCTGTAATGAGATGCGCAGCTTAAATGCCCCTGTAATGACTGACTGGGCGACTGACTGGTTGACTGGGCGGGTGACTGGGTGACTGGGTGACTGGGCGGGTGACTGGGCAACTGGGCGGGTGACTGGGCGACTGACTGGGCGACTGGGCGACTGACTGACTGGGCGACTGACTGGGCGACTGACTGACTGGGCGACTGACTGGGCGACTAGCCGACTGACTGACTGAGCGACTGACTGGGCGACTGACTGGGCGACTGACTAGGCGACTGACTGACTGGGCGACTGACTTGGCGACTGACTGACTGGGCGACTGACTGGGTGACTGACTGAGCGACTGACTGGGCGACTGACTGGGCGACTGACTGACTGGGCGACTGGGCAACTGACTGGGCGACTGACTGGGCGACTGACTGGGCGACTGACTGGGCGACTTGGTGACTGACTGGGTGAATGGCCGACTGACTGGGTGACTGGGCGACTGACTGACTGGGCGACTGACTGACTGGGCGACTGACTGGGCGATTGGGCGACTGACTGGGCGACTGGGCGACTGACTGACTGGGCAACTGACTGACTGGGCGACTGGGCGACTGACTGGGCGACTGGGCAACTGACTGACTGACCCAGTCAGTCGCCCAGTCACCCAGTCACCCGCCCAGTCGCCCGCCCAGTCACCCAGTCAGTCACCCAGTCGCCCCGTAATGAGATGCGCAGTGTAAATGCCCCGTAATGAGATGCGCAGTGTAAATGCCCCGTAATGAGATGCGCAGTGTAAATGCCCCGTAATGAGATGCGCAGTGTAAATGCCCCTGTAATGAGATGCGTAGTGTAAATGCCCCTGTAATGAGATGCGCAGTGTAAATGCCCCTGTAATGGGCGTTGGAAATCCGATCTGGATGTATACAGCAGTCTATGGATATAGGGAACCGTCTCCAGCTGGACTCCAACTGTGCTCCGGCAATCACTGACTCTGTCCGCAGTGTAACAAATTAGTTCCTACATTCCTGATGCGTTTCGTCACTGTTTCAAAGGAGTAATGTACTCCTTTGAGAAAGTCGCTGTACAGTGATGAAACATGTCAAGAACGTAGGACCCACGACACAACGTTATTACACAGGAGCACGGTGTCGGCTTAACCGCATCTGGAGCTACAGTAAATTGGAAGCCGGGATTTGTATTACAAGCCACGGAATTTGGAACACTGCGGGCAGAGCCAGTGATTGCCGGAGCACAGTTGGAGTCCACCTGGAGACTGTCCCCAGTATCCACAGGCTGCTGTATACATCCAGATCGGATTTCCACCGTGGATTCATACAGTTGACGGTGATATTTGTATTCACAACTGCTTGATTTTTAGCTTCCCTTGTGAGTGAGCCCATTTCCTCCCACCCTATTTCCCCTCATTAAATGTATTTTTTACGCTATGGGCTGTGCACTCTTTTTTCTCATTTTAGGTTCTATTTTGTATGTGGTTCATCCCTTTGAAAGCTGCCTTACACCCCTCAACCGAAAGCGTTTTCTACAGATCGGACATTTAAGGGACTTGTCTCTCTCTGTTTTAGGTTGTTTGTATTGTTTGCGCATTTACATATACATTTATATATCACAATTATACATTAATTTCGCATCTTGAATGTAATATCAATTATTTGAATTAATTAATTCAATATCATCATATACAATTTGGCGCTACTATTTTCTTTATATATATATTGAAAAACAAAAAATTGACCACAATGGCAAGACACTTTAAAATCTTTCATGATTCTAACCCCAACCTCCTCATGGCCTTTACATTTGACCATGTCTTTCTGGAGATGCGGGGTGGAGACATGGAGAGACTCCTGTTAAAGAGAGAGTGCCGATGGATCTTCAAATTGGGCACTCTCCTCCCACATGGCCTGAATGAATATACGGGCTATGCGATGTTTCTGTAGCTTTAGAGGGTCTCTGCGTGTCTCCCCTGACCGCATCTACCAGAAGGAGTCATTTATTGAATTAATTCGATTTTGCATTTTTTAATTATAATATATCAAATTTTGCATTACAGTATTATATGATGAATTTGATTTATATATTTTTCACAATATTAATTATCAATATATGCATTTTTCACTTATTACACTATATTTATATATACACATTACAGATTTCCCCTACAGTGTCTATTTATGACATTTCGGGAGTTATTAGAATTAATATTATCATTTTATTATTAGAGTTTTTTCTTATATATATTTATTTATATAACTTGCAGTACATATAATTTTACACTCACATGTCCATTCACTTTATTCATCTTTCTTTTATTTTTTACTTTTTATATTTATAACACTTATTTTTTCAACAACATTTCTCTCCTTCACATATATATACTTTACAGACTCCTGTGTGTTCCTTTTAGGGAGTATTAAATTCACAATTCAACCTATGGAGGGGTTGTTTATATCCCTTATTCAACTGTGCAGTTAAGCTTTCTACACATATTCCGTGTTGCCGTAATCTTTGTTTACATATGTATATTTAATTCTCGCGCTTATTTATTAATAAAATATTTTACTAGGAAGTAATACGTTGAGAGTTACCTCTCGTTTTCAAGTATGTCCTGGGCACAGAGTAAGACGAATAATACATGGTTACAAATACAGTTACATAAATGAACAGGGTATACATTATATACAAGACATTGCGTGCACAGTTAAAGAAAATATATATTATGGGCTATGAAACAGTTACAGACCAGATTAAAATGTGAGACAGCGTCATATTTGAAAGAACTTAAACTGGTGGTGGATGTGAGAGTCTCTGGTACAGTAGGTTGTTCCAGTTTTGGGGTGCACGGTAGGAGAAGGAGGAACGGCCGGATACTTTGTTGAGCCTTGGGACCATGAACAGTCTTTTGGAGTCTGATCTCAGGTGAT
The DNA here is from genome assembly GCF_040206685.1 of Ascaphus truei. Lineage (NCBI taxonomy): Eukaryota > Metazoa > Chordata > Amphibia > Anura > Ascaphidae > Ascaphus > Ascaphus truei. Next base: position 340,549,780 of record NC_134485.1, read on the forward strand.
AAGTGCAGCAAATGGTAGGGGTGAGGAGCTTGTTCAGATAGCTGGGTAGCTTGCCCATGAAGAATTTAAAGGCAAGACAGGAAAGGTAAACTTTGCGCCTAGACTCTAGTGATGACCAATCTAGTTCTTTGAGCATTTCGCAGTGATGTGTGTTGTAGTTGCATTGGAGAACAAAACGACAAATTGAATTGCCCATCAGCTGGAAAGGCAACTTAATTCACAGGCTCTCTGTGATGTGATATCAGTCGGTAGACACCCCCCTTTTTAGCGTCATGTCACGGTCTCTGCTGTTATTTCTAAGCAACTTACAGCTACTGCTCGTGCTCTCTTGGATACAGAAATTTGTCTCTGTACCTCTGATTGGATGAACGGAAATCAGTAACCAATCGCGGCTCCACTTTCAAAATCTGAGACGCAATAGCTGACAACAGCGATGACACGCAACGCAGGGCAAGCTACTCCACCCACTGACGCACCTCTTAATTATTGAACGTTATTCTCCAGCTGAGTATCCTTCATGCTCGCAATGCAATTGGATTACGTTACTTCTCAGTGTCCATTTAAACCTCTACTGGACGCCATTTCACTAAGCCCCCGGACAAAGCAGGGTGCGAAACGTACGTCGGGGTAGTGTCTGTTTGCACTCCCCTGGGACCCCTCTTAATTTGCTGTCTATGTCTGCTGAACTTTTCATGTTTTTTTGCAATTCACTTCACCCAAGGATTTTCCATTCAGGACTTGCATGTTTTTCATTTCATGGTGACCCATAAGTATACATATATTGCTTACTTACACCTTCTACGGGTGTCCCATGTTTCACATGCTTATAGTTGGTGATTGGAGTGGTACTGCATTGGTATTTAATATTATCATTAGCATTATTTAGGTTACAGTATACAGCTATTAAGCATAGATTTATTGACCGGCCGGTCTTAGCATTTATGCAGTAGGATAACATTGTTTTGTTTCTTTCCTATATAGCATTGTATTTGGTCTTTATATCATTCATAGACCATACCACATTACAGAATTTTATTCTATGCTCATACCTATTTTTAGCTGTAGTGGTTCCAAGGGGACGGTTTTAATATGTGTTTTTTGTAATTTATGTTTCTCTTTTGAATAAATCAATTTATATTTATTTTGCTTGAGTACTTTTAGTGGGACATCTTTTTCTTTCCCTTCTTTTTGGTGTGTATATATATATATTTATATATATATATATATATATTTATTATGAAAAGCGTGAATAAAGAAAACAAGTCTGAGGATTATCACAGACTAACAAATAAGTTTATTTTGCGTACATGTGCACACACAGAAGGAAGCTTCAAAACAAAAGCTTCCCCGTTGAAATATAGCCTACAAGACATATTTATACCAAAATACTAAGCCCATGCCCCCTTTTATGAGGTTGCCTGTGCGTCATTATATAAGCGTATAAGATAAACAAATATGAGAACATTGAGTTAATAACATAACTGTAAGATTTATACCAAAAATTAATTGAATCAGCTACAAAGTTATTATGCAAGCTAGTGACCTTTCCTCTATATACGTGATTTCTGGGAAGGGTGTATTTGACCATGAGACCCTCCCCCCGACTGTGAGAAGTGGCTGTTATCTCTGTTTTAGTTTCATACCAGTGGCGGCATTTCTCCCATCTCTTCAAGGTTTAGCTGAAGGCTTATTATCACTAAAAAATGTAGGAGCAAAAGAAAGAAGAAAATGTGTGTCTTTTAAACCTCATCTCTCATTCCAATATTTATGCAGACAATATACAAAATGGATGACAAGATCAGGCATCTAAGATGGATGCTGAACAAAAATGGCTGCTTATATCCTAGTGCTGTTTACATCAGACCCCCCCTTAATGTACTTTTTTCTCAACTTTGTCAATATATATATATATATTGTGTAAAGCACTGTATATACTGTGGGCTCTCCATTCATTTTTATTCACACTGATACACATACACACTCTTTCTTCACTTGCTTTCAGTAACCTTTTGACACCTCTAGCCATAAAACACATCCACACCGGGGGAAGGAACAGCACAGATAACATTCCAAGAGACACTGTTTTTAAGTATACCTTTTGCTTCATTCATTGTAACATCGCCGGAAGAAGAGATCAGTGTATCTCGAAAGCTCGCACAAATAAAAGCATTTCGTTAGCCACAGAACGGTATCATCTATTTATTTTTTGATTATATATATATATATATATATCTATATATATAAATAAAATAGTAGCGTCAAATTATATATGATGATATTAAATGAATGAATTCAAATACTTGATATTACATTCAAGATGCAAAACTAATGTATAATTGTGATATATAAATGTATATGTAAATGCACAAACAATACAAACAACATACTGTATAAAGTTAGTGTATAATGTACTATAAATATATTTATATATATATATATATATATATATATATATGTAAGGATGTGGTAGGAACCTCATATGTGTGTTCAGTGTGTGTTCAGTTGGTGTTTGATTCTGTTCAGTGAGAGGCATGTGGAGTGTCTGCAACAGTGTTGCAATGTGCCAGAGCAGAGTGAGACAGGCAGTGGCTGATGCAATAGCTGAGCTGTGTGTCTGTGCAGATTAAGTCAGAGAGGCTCCGTGGAGAAACTACAACTCCCATGAGCTCCTGGGCAGTCACCTGATGTGAAGAACCAATGAGAGGCCAGGATTCTCAGGCAGGGAGAAAGAGATACAATTCGCGGGCTTAGGAACGGCAGTTGGAGCTGGGAGCAGGAAGGGGGAGGAAGGGTGTAGGGAGCAAGTGGCTCCTACACCAGGTAAGGCATCCCCAGATCCCAGGCAGGCCCCAATCCCCACCAGGGTAGGGGGTAAGTACTGAGGGACGGCCCCTAGGTTAGGGACCCTGCCCTTAGGTGTGAGTGTGCAGTCTTGTCAGTGTCATGGCTGGCAGTGCTATGAGCGCTGACAAGTAGGCACAGTGTGTGTGTGCAGCACGGTTGAGGCAGGTACCGGTTTAGTGCAGTGGGTTGCTGCAGGTGCGGTGTGAGTGCAGTGGGTTGCTGCAGGTACGGTGTGAGTGCAGTGGGTTGCTGCAGGTACCGGTTGAGTGCAGTGGGTTGCTGCTGGCAGTGCGGTTGAGTGTAGTGCGGTTGCTGCAGGTACTGTGTAAGTGCAGTGTGTTTACTGCAGGTGTTAGGCTGAGTTAGTGAGAGGGGATCCGTGAGGTGAAGGGAGAGGTAGTGTGGGTGCAGGGGGTCAGTGACCCACCTGCATAGGACAGGCTAACTCGTAGGCCCCTAGGAGTGTTCCCTCAAGTCACCAAAGGTTGCGGTGCTGCAGGGACGGCCATAGTGGTAGCGAGCATCACCCTTACTGTGTAGACAGCTAAGGACAAAGGGCCGAGTGTGCGGAGCAGGCTTGCTGGCGAGTCGTCTGGGACCAGAAGGATGGACATTGAGACCCAGGAGGCAGACCGCTAATTCATCTGACCCTTTGCAAAGAGGTACCGGTCACCGCCGTGACCGGAAGGTACTATAACAACAAGTGCACCAACACCGGTCAACAGGCGCTGATCCCGCCTTTGGCTAAACTCTTTAGGAACACTGAGCGACTGGTTAAAGAACTGAGCCTATACAATATACTATACATGGACACGGTGTGTGGGGCACGCGGTGAGGGGATGGAGACGTTGCTCCTGATAAGTGGGCAGCCACTAAGGTTATACCGTTAGAGTATAAGTACGTTATGTGTTATTGCTACGTTGCATTATTACAGTAAAAAACAGTTACAATCATAAGGTGTTGCATGTTTCTTGCCCAGGGGAATCTTACGTCACGGGGATCCTGGGTAAGTGGAGGCTCTGCGCTAAGTATATGTATAAGTGTTACCCCAGGCTCCCAGCTAGCGGAGGCTCAGATCTCCTGGAGCCGCAGGTGTCGTACAGTGACCAGTAGTTCCTTTGGGAGGGTTCAGAAAAAGGGCTACATTTGGAGGCACTGCTGAGAGATCAGACCTGGGGTGCCCGGTAATTTTTTTCTAAATTGTGCTATTTTTGTTTCACCATGTGGGTGCTCTCAAGGCGGGAGAGCCCACGTGCTAACTGCCCGCCCGCACGGGAAAATGTTGCAAACAGTTATCCAGGACTGGCAGGAAACCCAGAGCCCCGCCCCCACACTGTGAGTGAGCACAGTGAACAGCGATCAGCCATGTCTGTTCACCATAAGATAGGTGACGGCTGCAGTAAATCACACCCTCAGTTGTATAGAGCCTGGCGAACAAGAGGGATGAACGTAACCGTTATTTTGTGTCCATGCTTACAAAGGGACTTGAATATACCTGGTAGTGAGGACTTTGATGCCTATCAGCTACCGCGTGGGGTGTTTGTGATACAAGTGGAAGGGAAGAAGTGTCTCCAAGGTCCCTGTTCTAAATGTGATTTCCCAGCTTGTGTATTGACCTGGGGACCCCAGTGTGCCTGCTGTGGGGCACGGTTCCTGTGTCCCAAGCTGCTGCAGCCTACAGAACCGCTAGAGAAAGAAGAGGAGGAGCCTGACCTCTCTACTAAAGTGAGTTATGCTAGTAATCAGTCTATCCTAATTCCAGAGGCCTCAGGGGACCCGTGTGTCCAAACCAATGTTGCAGACACGGTTCCAGACCCTCTCAAAGGGGACATCCTAATAGTAGAGCAGGAACCTCTGCTGGAGGAAACCGTGGCAAAAGAGGCACCTGATGTCTCTACCCCGGTGGTCAGCGCCGCTGCTAGTCCACCTACCTCATCTATGGAGGTTGGGGAGGGACCGTGTGCCCAAATGGACATTCTAGACTCAGGTCCAAAGCCGGAGCCGCCGAAGGCAGAGTCACAGATTTTGGAACCCCAAATGTCGGTTCCAGACACGGTTCCCGAGCAGGAAAAAAAGAGCCCAGAACAGCTTATTCCGGAATCAAAGGGTAAGGTGTCTATACCCCCATCCTCTTTTGGTGATTCCAGCAACCAACAACTCGTGGTGATGCGCCTGCCGGCGGACCACTCGTGCCAAGTCACTGAGCCAACTATTTCGGCGGATGCAGAGGCTGCTGTGGGTCCGTGTGCTCTAGATGAAGTGTATCCAGATGCTGGTGCTTGCTCTGATGTGGGCCCGTGTGCCCTACTGTTGCCAGTCCGGCCTTCTACGATGGTACCAGGGGTCCCAGGCTTGGGATCAGTACCTGCCAACGACGACAGGGGTGAGTTGACTGCCCCAGGGGTGTCGGGTGTGAGCTCCCCGGTGATCGTGGAGCCTGGTGGCTCCAAAGGTAGGGTCACCCGGGCGATGGTCTCAACTAGTCATCGCGTCCTGGTGGAGGTGTCTCCCCCAGAAGATCTCTGCAGACCAGGGAGCGGATTTGACCTCATCGAGGTATCCGGTACAGCGGCTCGGAGCGACGCCTACTCCTTCATGAGTAATCTCCAAGCTGTTTCTTCTCCAGACGTGGGCCTGCACGTAGAAATTGTGCTGTCCCCAGAAGATGTCACCATTAAAGGGATTGCTAGAGCGGACAAAGACTGTGCTGAGACCGCTCTGGTAGTTGTGGCCTCTACCATGCGCACGATGGCGCGTTTAGTTTGCCATGTGGTGGACCGAGGCAAGAGACTGAACCTCCCTGTCTCCCGCGAGACGAAACCGGAGGATCCGGCAAGGGGCAATACCAAAATCCCCGTACTATTTTTTTTGCGAGGGGGAGGCGATGGTTTGGCGGTAGAGACTGTAACACCTGATCTTGAGTTCCAAAAGACTCACAGGAGTCAAGGTGGGGTACCCTCACCCACTCAGTTAGGGGCACTCCACTATGAGACTCAGCTGGCCTTGGGTATCCACGGGATGATGTTGGGTACCAATGGGAAAATGCCATTTAATATAGAGTGATAAGTAAGATGTACTTTGTTGCGTTATTTATTCTGTGTATAGTTATGTAGGTGTAGCTCAAGCGGGGACGTTGGATTCTGCAAGGGGAAGAATGTAAGGATATCGTAGGAACCTCATATGTGTGTTCAGTGTGTGTTCAGTTGGTGTTTGATTCTGTTCAGTGAGAGGCATGTGGAGTGTTTGCAACAGTGTTGCAATGTGCCAGAGCAGAGTGAGACAGTCAGTGGCTGATGCAATAGCTGAGCTGTGTGTCTGTGCAGATTAAGTCAGAGAGGCTCCGTGGAGAAACTACAACTCCCATGAGCTCCTGGGCAATCACCTGATGTGAAGAACCAATGAGAGGCCAGGATTCTCAGGCAGGGAGAAAGAGATACAATTCGCGGGCTTAGGAACGGCAGTTGGAGCTGGGAGCAGGAAGGGGGAGGAAGGGTGTAGGGAGCAAGTGGCTCCTACACCAGGTAAGGCATCCCCAGATCCCAGGCAGGCCCTAATCCCCACCAGGGTGGGGGGTAAGTACTGAGGGACGGCCCCTAGGTTAGGGACCGTGCCCTTAGGTGTGAGTGTGCAGTCTTATCAGTGTCACGGCTGGCAGTGCTGTGAGCGCTGACAAGTAGGCACAGTGTGTGTGTGCAGCACGGTTGAGGCAGGTAACGGTTGAGTGCAGTGGGTTGCTGCAGGCAGTGCGATTGAGTGCAGTACGGTTGCTGCAGGTACTGTGTGAGTGCAGTGTGTTTACTGCAGGTGTTAGGTTGAGTTAGTGAGAGGGAGTCCGTGAGGTGAAGGGAGAGGTAGTATGGGTGCAGGGGGTCAGTGACCGTTAGAGTATAAGTACATGTTATGTGTTATTTCTACGTTGCATTATTACAGTAAAAAACAGTTACAATCATAAGGTGTTGTATGTTTCTTGCCCAGGGGAATCTTACGTCACGGGGATCCTGGGTAAGTGGAGGCGCTGCGCTAAGTATATGTATAAGTGTTACCCCAGGCTCCCAGCTAGCGGAGGCTCAGATCTCCTGGAGCCGCAGGTGTCGTACAGTGACCAGTAGTTCCTTTGGGAGGGTTCAGAAAAAGGGCTACATTTGGAGGCACTGCTGAGAGATCAGACCTGGGGTGCCCGGTAATTTTTTTCTAAATTGTGCTATTTTTGTTTCACCATGTGGGTGCTCTCAAGGCGGGAGAGCCCACGTGCTAACTGCCCGCCCGCACGGGAAAATGTTGCAAACAGTTATCCAGGACTGGCAGGAAACCCAGAGCCCCGCCCCCACACTGTGAGTGAGCACAGTGAACAGCGATCAGCCATGTCTGTTCACCATAAGATAGGTGACGGCTGCAGTAAATCACACCCTCAGTTGTATAGAGCCTGGCGAACAAGAGGGATGAACGTAACCGTTATTTTGTGTCCATGCTTACAAAGGGACTTGAATATACCTGGTAGTGAGGACTTTGATGCCTATCAGCTACCGCGTGGGGTGTTTGTGATACAAGTGGAAGGGAAGAAGTGTCTCCAAGGTCCCTGTTCTAAATGTGATTTCCCAGCTTGTGTATTGACCTGGGGACCCCAGTGTGCCTGCTGTGGGGCACGGTTCCTGTGTCCCAAGCTGCTGCAGCCTACAGAACCGCTAGAGAAAGAAGAGGAGGAGCCTGACCTCTCTACTAAAGTGAGTTATGCTAGTAATCAGTCTATCCTAATTCCAGAGGCCTCAGGGGACCCGTGTGTCCAAACCAATGTTGCAGACACGGTTCCAGACCCTCTCAAAGGGGACATCCTAATAGTAGAGCAGGAACCTCTGCTGGAGGAAACCGTGGCAAGAGAGGCACCTGATGTCTCTACCCCGGTTGTCAGCGCCGCTGCTAGTCCACCTACCTCATCTATGGAGGTTGTGGAGGGACCGTGTGCCCAAATGGACATTCTAGACTCAGGTCCAAAGCCGGAGCCGCCGAAGGCAGAGTCACAGATTTTGGAACCCCAAATGTCGGTTCCAGACACGGTTCCCGAGCAGGAAAAAAAGAGCCCAGAACAGCTTATTCCGGAATCAAAGGGTAAGGTGTCTATACCCCCATCCTCTTTTGGTGATTCCAGCAACCAACAACTCGTGGTGATGCGCCTGCCGGCGGACCACTCGTGCCAAGTCACTGAGCCAACTATTTCGGCGGATGCAGAGGCTGCTGTGGGTCCGTGTGCCCTAGATGAAGTGTATCCAGATGCTGGTGCTTGCTCTGATGTGGGCCCGTGTGCCCTACTGTTGCCAGTCCGGCCTTCTACGATGGTACCAGGGGTCCCAGGCTTGGGATCAGTACCTGCCAACGACGACAGGGGTGAGTTGACTGCCCCAGGGGTGTCGGGTGTGAGCTCCCCGGTGATCGTGGAGCCTGGTGGCTCCAAAGGTAGGGTCACCCGGGCGATGGTCTCAACTAGTCATCGCGTCCTGGTGGAGGTGTCTCCCCCAGAAGATCTCTGCAGACCAGGGAGCGGATTTGACCTCATCGAGGTATCCGGTACAGCGGCTCGGAGCGACGCCTACTCCTTCATGAGTAATCTCCAAGCTGTTTCTTCTCCAGACGTGGGCCTGCACGTAGAAATTGTGCTGTCCCCAGAAGATGTCACCATTAAAGGGATTGCTAGAGCGGACAAAGACTGTGCTGAGACCGCTCTGGTAGTTGTGGCCTCTACCATGCGCACGATGGCGCGTTTAGTTTGCCATGTGGTGGACCGAGGCAAGAGACTGAACCTCCCTGTCTCCCGCGAGACGAAACCGGAGGATCCGGCAAGGGGCAATACCAAAATCCCCGTACTATTTTTTTTGCGAGGGGGAGGCGATGGTTTGGCGGTAGAGACTGTAACACCTGATCTTGAGTTCCAAAAGACTCACAGGAGTCAAGGTGGGGTACCCTCACCCACTCAGTTAGGGGCACTCCACTATGAGACTCAGCTGGCCTTGGGTATCCACGGGATGATGTTGGGTACCAATGGGAAAATGCCATTTAATATAGAGTGATAAGTAAGATGTACTTTGTTGCGTTATTTATTCTGTGTATAGTTATGTAGGTGTAGCTCAAGCGGGGACGTTGGATTCTGCAAGGGGAAGAATGTAAGGATATCGTAGGAACCTCATATGTGTGTTCAGTGTGTGTTCAGTTGGTGTTTGATTCTGTTCAGTGAGAGGCATGTGGAGTGTTTGCAACAGTGTTGCAATGTGCCAGAGCAGAGTGAGACAGTCAGTGGCTGATGCAATAGCTGAGCTGTGTGTCTGTGCAGATTAAGTCAGAGAGGCTCCGTGGAGAAACTACAACTCCCATGAGCTCCTGGGCAATCACCTGATGTGAAGAACCAATGAGAGGCCAGGATTCTCAGGCAGGGAGAAAGAGATACAATTCGCGGGCTTAGGAACGGCAGTTGGAGCTGGGAGCAGGAAGGGGGAGGAAGGGTGTAGGGAGCAAGTGGCTCCTACACCAGGTAAGGCATCCCCAGATCCCAGGCAGGCCCTAATCCCCACCAGGGTGGGGGGTAAGTACTGAGGGACGGCCCCTAGGTTAGGGACCGTGCCCTTAGGTGTGAGTGTGCAGTCTTATCAGTGTCACGGCTGGCAGTGCTGTGAGCGCTGACAAGTAGGCACAGTGTGTGTGTGCAGCACGGTTGAGGCAGGTAACGGTTGAGTGCAGTGGGTTGCTGCAGGCAGTGCGATTGAGTGCAGTACGGTTGCTGCAGGTACTGTGTGAGTGCAGTGTGTTTACTGCAGGTGTTAGGTTGAGTTAGTGAGAGGGAGTCCGTGAGGTGAAGGGAGAGGTAGTATGGGTGCAGGGGGTCAGTGACCGTTAGAGTATAAGTACATGTTATGTGTTATTTCTACGTTGCATTATTACAGTAAAAAACAGTTACAATCATAAGGTGTTGTATGTTTCTTGCCCAGGGGAATCTTACGTCACGGGGATCCTGGGTAAGTGGAGGCGCTGCGCTAAGTATATGTATAAGTGTTACCCCAGGCTCCCAGCTAGCGGAGGCTCAGATCTCCTGGAGCCGCAGGTGTCGTACAGTGACCAGTAGTTCCTTTGGGAGGGTTCAGAAAAAGGGCTACATTTGGAGGCACTGCTGAGAGATCAGACCTGGGGTGCCCGGTAATTTTTTTCTAAATTGTGCTATTTTTGTTTCACCATGTGGGTGCTCTCAAGGCGGGAGAGCCCACGTGCTAACTGCCCGCCCGCACGGGAAAATGTTGCAAACAGTTATCCAGGACTGGCAGGAAACCCAGAGCCCCGCCCCCACACTGTGAGTGAGCACAGTGAACAGCGATCAGCCATGTCTGTTCACCATAAGATAGGTGACGGCTGCAGTAAATCACACCCTCAGTTGTATAGAGCCTGGCGAACAAGAGGGATGAACGTAACCGTTATTTTGTGTCCATGCTTACAAAGGGACTTGAATATACCTGGTAGTGAGGACTTTGATGCCTATCAGCTACCGCGTGGGGTGTTTGTGATACAAGTGGAAGGGAAGAAGTGTCTCCAAGGTCCCTGTTCTAAATGTGATTTCCCAGCTTGTGTATTGACCTGGGGACCCCAGTGTGCCTGCTGTGGGGCACGGTTCCTGTGTCCCAAGCTGCTGCAGCCTACAGAACCGCTAGAGAAAGAAGAGGAGGAGCCTGACCTCTCTACTAAAGTGAGTTATGCTAGTAATCAGTCTATCCTAATTCCAGAGGCCTCAGGGGACCCGTGTGTCCAAACCAATGTTGCAGACACGGTTCCAGACCCTCTCAAAGGGGACATCCTAATAGTAGAGCAGGAACCTCTGCTGGAGGAAACCGTGGCAAGAGAGGCACCTGATGTCTCTACCCCGGTTGTCAGCGCCGCTGCTAGTCCACCTACCTCATCTATGGAGGTTGTGGAGGGACCGTGTGCCCAAATGGACATTCTAGACTCAGGTCCAAAGCCGGAGCCGCCGAAGGCAGAGTCACAGATTTTGGAACCCCAAATGTCGGTTCCAGACACGGTTCCCGAGCAGGAAAAAAAGAGCCCAGAACAGCTTATTCCGGAATCAAAGGGTAAGGTGTCTATACCCCCATCCTCTTTTGGTGATTCCAGCAACCAACAACTCGTGGTGATGCGCCTGCCGGCGGACCACTCGTGCCAAGTCACTGAGCCAACTATTTCGGCGGATGCAGAGGCTGCTGTGGGTCCGTGTGCCCTAGATGAAGTGTATCCAGATGCTGGTGCTTGCTCTGATGTGGGCCCGTGTGCCCTACTGTTGCCAGTCCGGCCTTCTACGATGGTACCAGGGGTCCCAGGCTTGGGATCAGTACCTGCCAACGACGACAGGGGTGAGTTGACTGCCCCAGGGGTGTCGGGTGTGAGCTCCCCGGTGATCGTGGAGCCTGGTGGCTCCAAAGGTAGGGTCACCCGGGCGATGGTCTCAACTAGTCATCGCGTCCTGGTGGAGGTGTCTCCCCCAGAAGATCTCTGCAGACCAGGGAGCGGATTTGACCTCATCGAGGTATCCGGTACAGCGGCTCGGAGCGACGCCTACTCCTTCATGAGTAATCTCCAAGCTGTTTCTTCTCCAGACGTGGGCCTGCACGTAGAAATTGTGCTGTCCCCAGAAGATGTCACCATTAAAGGGATTGCTAGAGCGGACAAAGACTGTGCTGAGACCGCTCTGGTAGTTGTGGCCTCTACCATGCGCACGATGGCGCGTTTAGTTTGCCATGTGGTGGACCGAGGCAAGAGACTGAACCTCCCTGTCTCCCGCGAGACGAAACCGGAGGATCCGGCAAGGGGCAATACCAAAATCCCCGTACTATTTTTTTTGCGAGGGGGAGGCGATGGTTTGGCGGTAGAGACTGTAACACCTGATCTTGAGTTCCAAAAGACTCACAGGAGTCAAGGTGGGGTACCCTCACCCACTCAGTTAGGGGCACTCCACTATGAGACTCAGCTGGCCTTGGGTATCCACGGGATGATGTTGGGTACCAATGGGAAAATGCCATTTAATATAGAGTGATAAGTAAGATGTACTTTGTTGCGTTATTTATTCTGTGTATAGTTATGTAGGTGTAGCTCAAGCGGGGACGTTGGATTCTGCAAGGGGAAGAATGTAAGGATATCGTAGGAACCTCATATGTGTGTTCAGTGTGTGTTCAGTTGGTGTTTGATTCTGTTCAGTGAGAGGCATGTGGAGTGTTTGCAACAGTGTTGCAATGTGCCAGAGCAGAGTGAGACAGTCAGTGGCTGATGCAATAGCTGAGCTGTGTGTCTGTGCAGATTAAGTCAGAGAGGCTCCGTGGAGAAACTACAACTCCCATGAGCTCCTGGGCAATCACCTGATGTGAAGAACCAATGAGAGGCCAGGATTCTCAGGCAGGGAGAAAGAGATACAATTCGCGGGCTTAGGAACGGCAGTTGGAGCTGGGAGCAGGAAGGGGGAGGAAGGGTGTAGGGAGCAAGTGGCTCCTACACCAGGTAAGGCATCCCCAGATCCCAGGCAGGCCCTAATCCCCACCAGGGTGGGGGGTAAGTACTGAGGGACGGCCCCTAGGTTAGGGACCGTGCCCTTAGGTGTGAGTGTGCAGTCTTATCAGTGTCACGGCTGGCAGTGCTGTGAGCGCTGACAAGTAGGCACAGTGTGTGTGTGCAGCACGGTTGAGGCAGGTAACGGTTGAGTGCAGTGGGTTGCTGCAGGCAGTGCGATTGAGTGCAGTACGGTTGCTGCAGGTACTGTGTGAGTGCAGTGTGTTTACTGCAGGTGTTAGGTTGAGTTAGTGAGAGGGAGTCCGTGAGGTGAAGGGAGAGGTAGTATGGGTGCAGGGGGTCAGTGACCGTTAGAGTATAAGTACATGTTATGTGTTATTTCTACGTTGCATTATTACAGTAAAAAACAGTTACAATCATAAGGTGTTGTATGTTTCTTGCCCAGGGGAATCTTACGTCACGGGGATCCTGGGTAAGTGGAGGCGCTGCGCTAAGTATATGTATAAGTGTTACCCCAGGCTCCCAGCTAGCGGAGGCTCAGATCTCCTGGAGCCGCAGGTGTCATACAGTGACCAGTAGTTCCTTTGGGAGTGTTCAGAAAAAGTTCTACATATATATATATATATATATATATATGGAAAACAAAACAGGATTCTAGGATGACTAGGAGGGCTTAAATTAAGTTGAGAAACCAAAATGCTGAACTCCCCATCATAATGGCAGTGCCAAATGACCAATCATAAAGCCCACATTTTGGCCCTCAAAACATTATATATTTTTTTCTTTGTATTTCATTATGACATCTGTTGTACTACTGACAATCAGGTTGTTTATTATTTTTTCTTTGCTGCATTCAGATCACATTGTTTTCATTTGAATTTTTGCAGGTATGGAGAAATTCTATTTTGGAAACTCTTAGTTGTTGTGAGGACTTCAAACATGGATGGCTTATGACTTCATGGCCGAGATTTGAGGTCGTTTTCCCTTTGCCTCTACCAAGATGGCTGTCAATAGGAAGTGACCTCACTCGCTCAAACTGAAGCAACCTTTGCCATCTTGCTTCCTGGAAATTTCTGCCCTCACTTCCAAAACAGAAAGTAAGCCTCAAGTTGAGATGGAAATTGCTCACACCTTTCATCTTCCTTTGTAAGACTGTATTTCCCACTCACTCTTTACATGTGCAGGGTCTCCATACCTTGTTTCTGTCAAGATCCCTGTGTGCCATTTTATCTGCCTTTGGTCTCCTCTGCCTCTCTCCTTCCCCGACCTCGGATCTGTCACCTCAACCCAGCCACTGTACCGTGCCCTGACTCCGGAATCAGACCCCACGTTTCTTACTCATTCAGGTACAGGTCAGTCTATACTCCTCACATCTGCCTTGCAGGTCTGTATCCTGGACAGTAACAAGCGACATATGAAAATGTAACACATTGCACAGGTCACCCAATGGATCTCGCAGAGGTAGAGAAAGCTGTGTCCCTCCAGGGCCAATTCCTGGGGGCTCACTCCAACCACCTGGCTACTCTGGATATTAAATTGGACTCCATCGCCTCCACCTTGCAAACCCTTGCTACCCATTTTTTCTCTGCATCCCCTGCGGATTCCACTTCAGCACCCTCACCCCAGGCCCTGCAAGCGGCACCAATTCTGGTAGTTCTCACGGAACCAACTATCCCCAACCCTGAACGTTATGCTGGATCCCCCTCTGGCTGCAGGGGATTTTTTTACTATTGCTAGATTCACTTTGATTTGCAACTATCCTCTTTCGCTTCTCATTGCTCTCGGGTGGCATTTATCATGTCTGTCCTACTTGGTTAGGCTTTCGCATGGGCACCACCTTTGTACGAGAGGGGATCTCCCCTCCTTAACAACACTTTAGTCTTCATCCAGGCTTTAGGGAGGGTCACTCCAGGTCAGACAATCACTGCTGCAGCCACCCTTATGCAGATTCAACAAGGGAATCGTCCGGTAGGCTTCTACGTGGTCAAATTCCGGACATTGACTGCGGAGACTGACTGGAATGAGGTTACTCCCTTAAAGCTGTCTTCCGGCAAGGCTTCTCCGAAGGGTTCAAGGATGAAGTTACCTGCAGAGACATCCCAGCAGACCTAGAAGGTCCCTCTGCATCTCCTTGGACCTCCACATTCTGGAAAGGCAACAGGAGCAAGGGCGGGATCATTGAATCCTGTCGGTTCTTCAGGAATTTCAACCCTGGCGTTTGTGGACTTGGAGGCCACAGCTTCGTCCGTGGACCAGACCTTCACTGTTCATGTCGGTATTCGGCTCAAAATATTTTTTTTGCCTCTGTCCAGCATGACTCTGGATGGAAAACCACTCGAGACTGGCATTATCTCTCAGGAGATCCTTTTGCTCACAGCTACTTTCGGGGTGCTTCACCACAAGTCTCTACAGCTGGATGTCATTCAGTCCCCAGTCATTGATATCATCCTGGGACTTCCATTGCTGCGGGTTCCCAACCCAGAGATCGACTGGATATCGGGTCAGTTGATGGCATGGCCCCTATCCTGTAGATCCAAGTATTTGCTAATCCTATGCTCATTGGGGAATCTCCATTGCTCTGAACCAGGGAGCATTTCCGGGTTTTCCTTCTGCCTACCAGGCTTTTCAAGAGATCTTCTGTAAAAAGCAGACAGAGGAGCTACCCCCTCATTGTTTTTTTGAGTGTCTGATCGATCTGCTCCCAGGAACGGTTTCTCCTCATGGGTGGACTAACCCACTGTCTGAACCAGAGATTGTAGCCATGAAGGTTTATATTGAGGAGAATCTGGGCTGCGGATTTGTCCAAAATTCCAGCTCTCCCCCGGGGGCAGGCTTTTTCTTCGTCCAGAAAAAAAGATGGTTCCATAAGACACTGTATGTAGACAATAGGGGTCTCAACAACATCACCATAAAGAATCTGTACTCGCTCTCTTAGGTTCCTGAACTCCTCTATCACCTTCGTGGTGCAACCATAGTCTCCAAACGCGACCTTTGAGTAGCCTATAATCTGGTTCGGATTAGGCATGGGGACAAGTGGAAGACTGCTTTCAATACCTGAGATGGGCACTATGAGTATCTTGTCATACTGTACCTTGCGGACTAAGAAATAGTTTTCCAATTTTTTGTCAACTAGGTCTTCAGAGACATCTATGTCTTGCTTTCCTTGGATACCTGGGTGGATACAGCTGGGCTCGGATCACTCGCCTTCCAGGGCTCCAGAGTCTGGTTCGCCACACATCTCAGATTGTGATTTGTCATGTTTTGTCATTTACTCATATCCTTCTCTCCTCTTCCATTTTAGTGTTGTGTCAAGTTTTAGATATTTTATTGCCATGCGCCATTTTTATTTATGTGAATAAATTGATAGATAATTGTATAGTATGTTTGTTAGTATGTGTTTACACACCATATTGATGTAATTAGGACCACAGGGTTACTGTGTGTCATCCCATCATCCCAGTATCTCTCATGCAACAATTGTACCCATTTTTGAATTGTCGTTATGTCATGAGCTACATTTAATAGCATTTGTATGTGTATTAACCTTTTTGATTACTACATCTGCCAAAATTGAATAATCATTACATTAATTAGTAGAACATGATCAGTTGGGCTTAAATACAGAGACAGGTCAGGATGGGATATGATTTTCCTGACGAAGCTCCGGCAAAATGCGTTGAATCGACAGACTGTGTGGAGAATCGGAGTCAGGAGTCCTGGCAGCTGAGTGATCTGAGCCCAGCTGCATTCGCTCAGAGTTGAGACGTCACCGGAAGTGACATATGCAGAAGCAACTACCGAGAAGGCAGAGACCGGCAGGAAAAATGCCACGGAACTCCCAATCCCACCTTTCCAATGCGCAATATTGATGTGCAGAATATGAGTGTGCATTTGCAAACCTTTCATTTTTAATATATTTTTTTATAGACATACTACACTATCTTGAGTCTCTTTTGCATTTTGAGTTACACTGGATGAAAAGCTGGTATATCATTTAGAAAGCCTACACCATTGCTCCCATCAGAGGTTGAATCTCTGATACGCCATATATTCAAAGAAAATTTTTGAGTAGGACATACAGACCTTTATTAATACAGATAATTTTTTCAGGACTGGCAATACCATTATATGTTTTATTTCACATATCCACGCCGTGGTCATCCTGCACTCCCCTTATCTGGAACACATCGCTATCTTGTTTGGACCTAAGGACGGTCTTAAAAGGGTTTTCAGCTGCTTTATATATATTATCACACAGTATTGCTTTCACCTTATTGGTGGTAGTGTAATATTTAAACACATTTTTATATTAGTTTTTCTCACAGTTGTGTTTTAATGTTTATTTCACTTATACACTATTTTTCTGCGGCACTAGCACGTGTGTTTAATTTTGCAATAGCATATATAATATACCCACCCTAATTAGGAGTGTCCAATTACAACACTTTCTTTTGTTCCCTGGGATACATCATATCCACTCAGGGCTTATAGATGGATCCTACCAAGGTCTCTGCCATCCAGGATTGGTTGCTGCCCAAGGGGCTTAAGCCCATCCAAATGTTCCTTGGATTTGCAAACTATTAACGACATTTTATCCGGGACTTCTCTAAAAGAGTCGCACCCTTAACGGACATCTTAAATGAAACTTTGGAAGACGATGATTGGGCGGAAATATTAGAGGCTGCAGCGACATGCTCAATAAATACATCTATCAAAGAAACTGCTTACAAAGTATTGCTAAGGTGGTATACTATAGAAAGGGACCTCGCTCAGACCCCTAGAAGGTAAAGGCGTGCTGCCTGGGGATGGGCTAGATAGATAATAAATGTGTATCGAGAGTGATACACCAAAGAATCCCCTTTAGATAGGCGCACTGCAGACCTGAAAATAAAGACGGTCAGGGGTAGGATGTGGTGTGTATAAATAAAAAAACTTTATTAAATATTAGTGTAATAGTGTACATAAAACAGTGTATAGTGCTGTACTATACACTGACTAATAATAGACTGCTGTTGGTCTATGTCAACCTCCGTCAAGCGTCTCACTGTGCTCCCATTAGTTCTGTCTCCCTTGAAGTGTGAAAATCTTGGCAGATGCTCTAAATGTCAATAATCTAGATGGGTTATTGTAACCTTATGACATATTGGTAGGTATAGGCTCTACCGAGACTAACAGAGAAATTCACGCAGCACATCAACGTAATGTGCACACTGCGTATGCGTCATGTAAGTTAAAACAGTAGAGTCTGTTTATATGCGAGTTGCGCATGCGCCGGGGCAGTGCGTAACGTAAATGTTTGGACGGCCCGTATAAGGTTGGTAACGGGTAAAGGGAGTACTGGGTGTCGAGGAAATGTTCAATAGTGATTACACATAGTGACACACAGAGCGTTGTGCCTATGGATCACTATAGATCGTAGTTTGATATGAACCCAGTATATATGCGTATTCTTTGTACATTGGTGCATTCATGTGTCAAAGTTTGTGCTGTATCTGGTATAGTGTGCGTCTCAAACGGGCGTAGGTACGAGGATGCTGTGCATCTTTAGTAGCAGGAGTAGTGAAAAATAGTAAGCGCAGGTCTGGGCTGCTTGGTAATATTTTCAACGGGGATTTTTGGTGCCCATGTGACCGCAGAGCTGCTCACTCGTAAACTGCTGCAATTGAGAAATGGTATAGCACACGAGACCTAGGTAGTCAGAGCAGCTGTGTCTATACAGGGCTGCATGGAAAAAACATGCACGATAGTATTTAAAGCAGGCAGGCTATTTTGATAGTGAATAGCAAGTGCTGCCCTGTAGCAGCACTGACACCTCTTTAAATGGGTGTATCAAATGAAAGTTAGACACAGGTCAGCGCACTAGAGGAGCTAGTAGAGATAGCTGGCGTGGTAAGGTATGAATCATACAGCTAAAGACCCGACATGCTGCATGTTTCGTCACTTCCTGTGACTTCATCCGGGGTGGGCGTTGCTTGGTTCCCGGTCGCTTCTTTATACCCTGTAGTTGCCATAGCGATCATGGGACGCCAAATGCTGTAGGGTGGTGATGCATGAGTACTGCATCCTAAACTGACCTAAGTTATTGTATGTAATACAAGTAAGAATTAACTTAGCTGGATTTCAAAAAATTGGGTTGGTGGTGACAACACTAAAATGAGTTGAAATGAGACTGTGATCTGACATAGGTTCATAGGAAAGAGTTAAAGACAAAACCTTCGTTTAAGCCAGATGGATAGTGGGTATTGAGCAGATACCTATGAACCTATGTCAGATCACAGTCTCATTTCAACTCATTTTAGTGTTGTCACCACCAACCCAATTTTTTGAAATCCAGCTAAGTTAATTCTTACTTGTATTACATACAATAACTTAGGTCAGTTTAGGATGCAGTACTCATGCATCACCACCCTACAGCATTTGGCGTCCCATGATCGCTATGGCAACTACAGGGTATAAAGAAGCGACCGGGAACCAAGCAACGCCCACCCCGGATGAAGTCACAGGAAGTGACGAAACATGCAGCATGTCGGGTCTTTAGCTGTATGATTCATACCTTACCACGCCAGCTATCTCTACTAGCTCCTCTAGTGCGCTGACCTGTGTCTAACTTTCATTTGATACACCCATTTAAAGAGGTGTCAGTGCTGCTACAGGGCAGCACTTGCTATTCACTATCAAAATAGCCTGCCTGCTTTAAATACTACCGTGCATGTTTTTTCCATGCAGCCCTGTATAGACACAGCTGCTCTGACTACCTAGGTCTCGTGTGCTATACCATTTCTCAATTGCAGCAGTTTACGAGTGAGCAGCTCTGCGGTCACATGGGCACCAAAAATCCCCGTTGAAAATATTACCAAGCAGCCCAGACCTGCGCTTACTATTTTTCACTACTCCTGCTACTAAAGATGCACAGCATCCTCGTACCTACGCCCGTTTGAGACGCACACTATACCAGATACAGCACAAACTTTGACACATGAATGCACCAATGTACAAAGAATACGCATATATACTGGGTTCATATCAAACTACGATCTATAGTGATCCATAGGCACAACGCTCTGTGTGTCACTATGTGTAATCACTATTGAACATTTCCTCGACACCCAGTACTCCCTTTACCCGTTACCAACCTTATACGGGCCGTCCAAACATTTACGTTACGCACTGCCCCGGCGCGTGCGCAACTCGCATATAAACAGACTCTACTGTTTTAACTTACATGACGCATACGCAGTGTGCACATTACGTTGATGTGCTGCGTGAATTTCTCTGTTAGTCTCGGTAGAGCCTATACCTACCAATATGTCATAAGGTTACAATAACCCATCTAGATTATAGACATTTAGAGCATCTGCCAAGATTTTCACACTTCAAGGGAGACAGAACTAATGGGAGCACAGTGAGACGCTTGACGGAGGTTGACATAGACCAACAGCAGTCTATTATTAGTCAGTGTATAGTACAGCACTATACACTGTTTTATGTACACTATTACACTAATATTTAATAAAGTTTTTTTATTTATACACACCACATCCTACCCCTGACCGTCTTTATTTTCAGGTCTGCAGTGCGCCTATCTAAAGGGGATTCTTTGGTGTATCACTCTCGACACACATTTATTATCTAAGGTGGTATACATATACAAAACAAAAAGAAACCGGGCGCTTACCTTAAATAAATGGGTCAGGATTAAGGATAAATTTAAAACACTAATTCAAACCAACAGTTGAGGTCTCTCAAAAGATGGGAGATAGCACTAAGAGTCCCCTCTGCTGCAACCCCAGAAGGGAAAATCCAAGGCCCTTAACAGAACGTGAAACAGAAGAAACGGGGAGCAAGGGGTTAAAACACATACAAAGTTGACAATAGTGTAGAATTTGCAAGGGGCCAAAAATGCCTCTGAGGGGAACGGGGGACAAGATAATAATAAAATACTCACACGGCCCTGTGTGAGTAAAAATATATATTGATATCTTGTAAGGTTGAATCTGGCCCTTCCAAATTGGTGGTCAGATGAGGAGTGGTAGTATATATGGCAATAATAATAATAATAATATAGTACTGTACTTACACGGCCGAGTGTAAACAAGGGTATAGAATGGTTTCTGTGGGGTACAGACTGTTAACCCATCCAGGCTGGTTCCAAGAACAGGGCACAGGTAGTTGTTGACCGGTAAGGTTTTCATATTCTAAAAATAACTTGTTTAAGGGGCTTTTTATCCCTCTACAAGTTCACAAAAAATTATTAAAAGTTATTAAAAACCTATAAACTTTTAATCCTAAATATTCAAACCTATTATTCAAACCTATGCATTCTTTGGACATTACAAAATTAATACATTACAAATTCCAAAAAACATAATAATCTGAACAGTTAAAACCTAATAATACAAACAGTTACTAAAACTCAACTTAGTTAAAAATATTTTAAAAACATTTTAATGACATTCAGACCATTCTAGAAAAGAAATGAACCCTGAAACATCTACATGCTGTACTTTTGACCGTAAAACACAACTAACACCAAAATATATATATATATGTACAAATGAGTAATCGAGCACGTATCTAGGATTAAGAAGGGGGAAGAAGAGGGGGGAACATTTTAGTACTTGTTGCGATGACGCTGCAAAGATTACAGTCATCAATCCTTGCACCTGGAGACAAATCTCAATCAAAAAAGAAAAGAAAAAAGTATATGGGCATGTATGAATTGTTCCTCTCTCTCTCTTTACACAAACGCTGCAATATCTAAATCAACATTCAGACCGTGGGGGGTTGTATTGTATTGTATTGAATGTCTTTATTTATATAGCGCCATTAATGTACATAACGCTTCACAGCAGTAATACATGTGGTAATCAAATAAATAACAGATAATATAAATAACAGATCATGGGAATAAGTGCTTTAGACATTAAGGAAGAGGAGTCCCTGCTCCGAGGAGCTTACTGTCTAATTGGTAGGTAGGGAGAACGTACAGAGACAGTAGGAGGGAGTTCTGGTAAGTGCGTCTGCAGGGGGCCAAGCTTTATGTATCATGTGTTCAGAATAGCCACAGTGCTATTCATATGCTTCTTTAAGCAAGTGTGTTTTAAGGTGGGTCTTAAAGGTGGATAGAGAGGGTGCTAGTCGGGTACTGAGGGGGAGGGCATTTCAGAGGTGTGGGGCAGTCAGTGAAAAAGGGTTAAGGCGGGAGAGGGCTTTAGTGTCAGGAATCGGCGTTCTCCTCGCTTCCCACACAAAGCACTCCCTCTCCGCAAGGAGTCCCTGGACACACAAAATAATCCTGCCTTACCGGTCTCCACGGCTCCTCGCCCCTGCCGCCGTCGCAGGATCACTCCCCTCGGCGATAATCTCTGCTCAGCGCCGGGCGCGCCCACGCCCTCCTACACGCACGCCAGCCCCAGACGTTATGCATTCTCAGTTTACAGAGCACACGCCTAACAGAGCACTTTTAACCACTGCTTCTGCAGCGAGGCGTCGCCCCCAAGCATCACACAGTTCAAGGCAAATCAATGATTACACTCAGGAGAGAGGTGTTACAGCCCAGCTATCAGGGAGGACTCCTTGCAGTCCTCCAGGCCTGCCTCCTTTTCCCATTGGCCTGCCCAGCTTTATTATGCCTGTGCTTCCCATCACTCGTCGCTCGACATAGTTCTGTATGGAAGCATTTGACTATTCTCTCAGTAAATCCTCAGGTATTGACGCGGATTGGACGACTACCCCCTCTGGCTCTCGACTTTGGCTCTACTTGGACTTCGTGACTTCTGGCATCCCTGACCTTGGCAACGGCAATAACTACTCCTTCTCTACTACCGGTACCGGCAAGTATTGTCTTCACTACTATACCTGGCCTGGCAACAATAACACCACACTCCGGACACGCTCCCTTTGCTGCGGGTGCGTGTATCCCTACGTCCCACCTCAGCACAGGGGACGGGTCTGGTCTGCGGGCAGCACCGGCATAACATTATGTCGAGCCCACAAGACGCAGACCAAACCGAACTACAGCAGTTTCTCTCTAATCTGCTTCAGCATAACCAGGCCATGGCGGATCAAATTGTGGCACTTACACGCCAGGTCGCAGTACTCTCAGACAGGGTACCGACCGCGACCCCGCCAGATGTAAGCCCCCACTCCGCAAGCGCAGTTAGCAGCTCAGATGTATGCAGGTGAACCGCAAGATTGTAGGGGTTTCCTAAACCAGTATGAGGTGCAGTTTGAAATGGCTCCCCATCTCTACAATACTAATCGCAAGAAAGTAGCCTACATTTATATCCTCCTCACTGGCAGCGCCCTGGCTTGGGCTTCCCCGGTTTGGGAGCGACGTTCTGACCTTACCCAAGATTACCCAGCATTTAAAGCCGAGTTTCAACGGGTATTCGATTCCCCCGCTCGTTGGGAGATGGCATCTGTTTCTCTCCTCCAGATCACGCAGGGACGGCGAACGGTGACGCAGTATGCTGTGGAATTCCGCACTCTAGCAGCTGAGACTAACTGGGGACAAGAGGCTCTCGTCTCCGTATTCTGGCAAGGCCTGGCACATCCCATCAAGGACGAACTCTCTCGCCAATCCAGGCCAGATCAACTGGAGGTCCTGATTGATTTGGCCATCCGAGTGGATCAACGCATTCAGGTACGCCGCTCAGAGCGTCAGCGCGCTCGCTTCCATAACTTTCAAGTTCCGTTTTCCAGTACTTTCAGCAGCACTCCTGCTCCCTCCAGTGCTACCACACCTCTTCGTCCTGCACTGGATTTGCCAGAGCCAATGCAATTGGGGGTACAACGCATCCGCACACCGATACGGCAGTTCCGCCACGCCGGGGGATTGTGTTTCTACTGCGGATCCATGGAACATTGGGTTCGGGAGTGTCCATTGTGTCCAGGAAATGGGAACACCCAGTGAGTACAGAGGGGCTCTCTCTGGGTGTAATGTCTCCCCGTCCCCTTCTTAAAGGTGAACTCCCTAAGAAACTTACATTTCCAGTCTTCCTTTCAGGCGATAAGTTCAAGACTTCTACCGCCGCTTTCATTGACTCAAGAGCTGGAGGAAACTTCGTGGATCTAGAATTCGGCAGGGTTAAACGCATACCACTAGTGAGAAAGAAGGTTCCCATTGCACTCGTTGGTATCGATGGACGTCCTCTTACCCCGGCCCACATCTCCTTAGAGACGGCTCCCTTGCTTCTGTCTTCACATCTACACAAGGAGACCTTAGTTCTCGATGCCATTCACGCTCCTGGGATACCCATCACCCTTGGTCTTCCTTGGCTACAGCTTAACAATCCTCTCATTGACTGGACTTCCTCCGCTCCCATTTCCTGGAGGCCGAGGTCAGGCGAGACTCATCAACTGCTGGCCAATACCTCTGTTCCCGAAGTTATTCTACCTTCCGTTTACCATCAATTCCGGGACGTTTTCAATAAGGTACAGTCAGACCTCTTGCCGCCACACAGGACTTACGATTGTCCAATCGATCTAGTTCCTGGTTAGGAGAATCTCAAGAAAGGCTTTATTCGTCACTCCAATTCCCCAGCAGTGGCTGGGTTTTTCTTCGTCAAGAAAAAGGATGGGTCGTTGAGGCCTTGCATCGACTACAGGGGTTTAAACCACATCACTATTAAAAATCGTTACCCCCTTCCCCTTATTACCGAACTGTTCGATAAATTACAGGGGGCCAAGATTTTTTCCAAGTTGGATCTACGTGGTGCCTATAACCTGGTGCGCATCAGGAAGGGGGATGAATGGAAGACGGCCTTCAACACGCGTAGTGGACACTACGAATATCTGGTAATGCTTTTCGGCTTATGTAATGCTCCCGCTGTCTTCCAGGATTTCATCAACGACGTCTTTCGTAAGGTACTCAATATTTTTGTTATTGTATACTTGGATGATATCCTGATTTTTTCCAAAGATCTCCAGGACCATATACGCCACACTTCCTACGTCCTTTCCCGTCTCCGTGAACACCATTTATACGCTAAACTGGAGAAGTGCACCTTTCATACGACTTCTACTCCGTTTCTGGGGTATATAATTTCAGATGAGGGGTTTATGATGGACTCCGGTAAACTTCAAGCGGTCACTGAATGGCCAAGACCCAATTCTCTCAAGGCCATACAACGTTTTTTAGGCTGCGCTAATTATTATCGTAAGTTTATACGGAGTTTTTCCACCATTGTGGCACCCCTTACTGCGCTCACGAAAAAAGGAGCTGATCCTTCTGCTTGGTCATCCGAGGCCATCTCCTCCTTCGAGACACTCAAGGAAGCCTTTATATCCGCACCTATTCTCCGGCATCCCGACATTGAACTTCCCTTTGTACTGGAGGTCGACACTTCTGATTGCGGCGCTGGTGCCGTTCTGTCTCAGAGACCCACGTCCCAAGATAAGTTACATCCCTGTGCATTTTTTTCCAAGAAATTCTCGTCTGCTGAGAGGAACTATGACGTGGGTAATAGGGAACTTCTGGCCGTGAAGATGGCTCTTCAAGAGTGGAGACACCTGCTGGAGGGGTCGAAAGAGCCGTTTACTATTCTCACGGACCACAAGAACCTTCTTTACATAGAGAATGCTCGACGCCTTGGTCCACAACAGGCTCGTTGGGCTCTTTTTTTTTCTCGATTCGGTTTTCACCTGTCCTATATCCCCGGGACCAAGAACGTAAAGGCAGACGCACTCTCCCGAATACATTCTTCTGAGGAGAGGCCAGAGGAATCGTTGGAGACTATCCTTCCACATGAGAGGATTCTCGCCACGTCTACTTTCAAGAATCTTGACAAGATTTTGCACTCCCAGAGACGCATTCCCAAGGACTTGGTCGTTCCCGACAACAAACTCTTTGTACCATCCAAATTTGTTCCAGAAGTCCTGTCTTGGGGTCACTCCTCTAAATCTGCAGGTCATCCAGGTTTTAAGAAGGTTACTGATCTCATTCGTCGGAATTTCTGGTGGCCAAGGATGTCTCAAGATATTCTGGAATTTACCCGCGCATGCCCCACGTGCGCTCAAAGCAAGACTCTCCGTCAAAAGCCTCAGGGTTTTCTGTTACCCCTTCCAGTTCCCGACCGCCCCTGGTCCCACATTTCTATGGACTTCATCGTGGAGTTGCCCAGGTCCAGAGGAATGAACACTATCTTGGTGGTCGTGGACAGGTTCTCGAAGATGTCCCATTTCATTCCATTTAAAGGATTACCCACCTCCCCCGCCCTTGCTGATATCTTTACGGAGCAGAT
Source organism: Ascaphus truei (assembly GCF_040206685.1). Lineage (NCBI taxonomy): Eukaryota > Metazoa > Chordata > Amphibia > Anura > Ascaphidae > Ascaphus > Ascaphus truei. Next base: position 340,575,390 of record NC_134485.1, read on the forward strand.
TTTCCGGATTCATGGGATTCCTTCGTCCATTGTTTCTGACAGAGGTTCTCAGTTCGTATTCAAATTTTGGAGAGCTTTCACGAAGAGATTGGACATCTCTTCTTCCTTCTCTTCCGCCTATCATACTAAGTCCAATGGACAAACTGAGAGAATCAATCAATCCCTGGAGAAGTACCTGAGATGTTTTATATCCGATTTCCAGGATGATTGGGCTCAACTCCTCTCTTGGGCAGAGTATGCCGTCAATTCTGCAAAAAACGAGTCCACCCGGGAGTCTCCCTTCTTTATAAATTATGGGTTCCACCCTCCCTGTCTTCCCATCCCCAACATTCCTTCTGGAGTACCAGCCGTAGATGAACGCATTTCTTCCCTCCAAACCGCATGGTCCAGGATTCAGTCTACCCTTCTCAACTCCTCCCGCAGATCGAAACTACAGGCCGATCGTCGTCGTCGTTCGGCGCCCAGGTACAAACCAGGGGATTTGGTATGGCTCTCCTCTAGGAATATCCACCTCAAGGTACCATCTCCTAAACTGGCACCTAAGTTCCTCGGTCCCTTCCCTATTTGTGAACAAATCAATCCTGTGGCATTCCGGCTCCAACTACCACCCAGTATGAAGATTCCCAATGTCTTCCATGTATCCCTCTTAAAACCATTTATCTCCAGTCACTTCTTTCCGTATCAGACTCGTAGACCGGATCCCATTACTGTACAAAATAACGAGGAATACGAAGTTCACTCTCTTTTGGATTCTCGCCTATCCAGGGGTCAGCTTCACTTCTTGGTGCAGTGGAAGGGCTTTGGCCCTGAAGAGAGATCCTGGGTACCTTCAAAGGACATTCATGCCCCGGCCCTTCTTAAGTCCTTCAGGAAAAAGTTTCCAGAGAAACCGTTCTTGGACCGTCCTGAGGCATTCCTGAAGAGGGGGGTACTGTCAGGAATCGGCGTTCTCCTCGCTTCCCACACAAAGCACTCCCTCTCCACAAGGAGTCCCTGGACACACAAAATAATCCTGCCTTACCGGTCTCCACGGCTCCTCGCCCCTGCCGCCGTCGCAGGATCACTCCCCTCGGCGATTCCTCTGCTCAGCGCCGGGCGCGCCCACGCCCTCCTACACGCACGCCAGCCCCAGACATTATGTGCATGCATTCTCAGTTTACAGAGCACACGCCTAACAGAGCACTTTTAACCACTGCTTCTGCAGCGAGGCATCGCCCCAAAGCATCACACAGTTCAAGGCAAATCAATGATTACACTCAGCTGGGCTGTAACACCTCTCTCCTATCAGGGAGGACTCCTTGCAGTCCTCCAGGCCTGCCTCCTTTTCCCATTGGCCTGCCCAGCTTTATTATGCCTGTGCTTCCCATCACTCGTCGCTCGACATAGTTCTGTATGGAAGCATTTGACTATTCTCTCAGTAATTCCTCAGGTATTGACGCGGATTGGACGACTACCCCCTCTGGCTCTCGACTTTGGCTCTACTTGGACTTCGTGACTTCTGGCATCCCTGACCTTGGCAACGGCAATAACTACTCCTTCTCTACTACCGGTACCGGCAAGTATTGTCTTCACTACTAGACCTGGCCTGGCAACAATAACACCACACTCCAGACACGCTCCCTTCGCTGCGGGTGCATGTAACCCTACGTCCCACCTCAGCACAGGGGACGGGTCTGGTCTGTGGGCAGCACCGGCGTAACAATTAGATACAAAGGGGGTAGAAAGAAGACATCCTTGAGAAGAACGCAAGAGTCTGGATGGTGCATAACGAGAAATTAGTGCTGAGATGTAAGGAGGGGCAGAAGAGTGTAAAGCTTTAAAAGTGAGGAGTGTGGGATTTGATCGGAAGCCAGGAGAGGGATTTCATGAGGGGAGATGCTGAGACAGATCTCGGAAAGAGTAGAGTGATTCTGGCAGCAGCGTTTAGGATAGATTGTAGGGGAGACAGGTGAGAGGCAGGAAGGCCGGACAGCAGGAGGTTACAGTAATCAAGACGGGAGAGAATGAGGGCCTGAGCAAGAGTTTTAGCAGTCGAGCAACAGAGGAAAGGGCGTATCTTTGTTATATTGCGGAGGAAAAAGCGACAGGTTTTAGAAATGTTTTGAATGTGAGGGGCGAATGTGAGAGAGGAGTTCAGTGTGACCCCAAAGCAGCGTGCTTGGGCTACTCGGTGAATGATCGTAGTTCCAACAGTAATGTGGAAGGAGGTAGTAGGGCCAGGTTTGGGAGGAAGTATGAGGAGCTCTGTTTTAGCCATGTTGAGTTTAAGGCGGCGGAGGGCCATCCAGGATGATATAGCAGAGAGACATTCAGAAACTTTGGTTTGTACAGCAGGTGTAAGGTCGGTGTTGAGAAATATATTTGTGTGTCGTCAGCATAGAGGTGATAATTAAACCCAAAAGATGTTATTAGGTCACCTAGAGTGTATACAGAGAAAAGAGAAGAGGTCCCAGGACAGAGCCCTGGGGTACCCCCACAGAGAGATCAATAGAGAAGGAGGAGGTGTTAGCAGAAAAGACACTGAAAGTACGATGGGAGAGGTAGGATGAGATCCAGGATAGAGCTTTGTTCCGAATGCCAAGAGTATGGAGGATGTGAAGGAGAAGAGGGTGGTCCACGGTGTCAAATGCTGCAGAGAGGTCGAGTAATATGAGCAGAGTGTAATGACCTCTGTCTTTGGCAGCATGGAGGTCGTCAGTTATTTTAGTGAGGGCTGTTTCCGTGGAGTGAGCAGTGCAGAAGCCAGATTGTAGAGGGTCTAGGAGAGAATAGGTGTTGAGAAAATGGAGCAAGCGAATTTTGTTTTCAGAAGGTTAGCTTATATATAAAGTTATATAACTTTCTCTTAAATAACAGCTGCCATCACCCTAGATGGATAAAGAATATACCTTATGGCCAACTTCGTCGCATTAGGCGTAACTGCACGGAGGTAGAGGTGTTTAATGAACAAGCTAACCTTCTGAAAACAAAATTCAAGGAGAGGGATTACCAGCCAGAGATCATTGAGGAAGCTTTATTGAGGACATTGGAGTTAACAAAGGAAGACCTTATGAAGACAAAAGCTAAGATTAGGAATACAGAGTATATAGTACCGTTTATTACACGCTATAACCGTGAAGCTTGTAAAATAAGCAACATCCTGAAAAAACATTGGCATGTTCTATGCAAGGACATAGTATTACGGGACAATTTACCAGAAGCCCCGCGTGTAATCTTTAAAAGGGCTGAGAACATCAAAACACAACTGGTACCAAGCGTGTATAGGAAGGAGATTAAAACATCGAGTACCAACTGGTTGCCTAAACCAGCAGGCTTTTTTAACTGTTTTAACTGTGAGGCCTGTAAACATGCAGCAAAGGACAAATTGAATTTTAGATCTAATGTTACCAAGAAATCTTTTAAAACAAAACAATTTATTGACTGCCAAACGACCTTTGTCGTGTATCTCCTGGAGTGCCCGTGTGGTCTCCAGTATGTGGGCCGGACCTCAAGAAGTCTAAGAGTCCGCATATTGGAACACATAGGCAACATCAGGAGAAAATTGACCACTCACAGTGTCCCCCTACACGTTAGTCAAATGCATGGAGGTGACCCCTCAGGATTATCATACAGGGGAGTGGAACTGGTTGTAGAGAATTGGAGGGGGGGGGGGGGAATAGACTCAGATGTCTCCGACAAAGGGAGACGTTCTGGATCTACCAGCTGAAAACATTAACCCCCCACGGTCTGAATGTTGATTTAGATATTGCAGCGTTTGTGTAAAGAGAGAGAGAGGAACAATTCATACATGCCCATATACACCTGTACTTTTTTCTTTTCTTTTTTGATTGAGATTTGTCTCCAGGTGCAAGGATTGATGACTGTAATCTTTGCAGCGTCATCACAACAAGTACTAACATTTTCCCCTCTTCTTCCCCCTTCTTTATCCTAGATACGTGCTCGATTACTCATTTGTACATATATATATATATATTTTTGCTGTTAATTGTGTTTTACGGTCAAAAGTACAGCATGTAGATGTTTCAGGGTTCATTTCTTTTCTAGAATGGTCTGAATGTCATTAAAATGTTTTTAAAATATTTTTAACTAAGTTGAGTTTTAGTAACTGTTTGTATTATTAGGTTTTAACTGTTCAGATTATTATGTTTTTTGGAATTTGTAATGTATTAATTTTGTAATGTCCAAAGAATGCATAGGTTTGAATAATAGGTTTGACTATTTAGGATTAAAAGTTTATAGGTTTTTTATAACTTTTAATAATTTTTTGTGAACTTGTAGAGGGATATAAAGCCCCCTAAACAAGTTATTTTTAGAATATGAATTTTTCCATAATTAGAGATGTACCATGAAGGTGATAATGTCTGAACCATCATTATGATGGATATGAATTGACTAAAACTGGAGCGTTTAACAATTAACATGAGAAGTGGCATCATTTAAGTCATAGAACATACTTTAGAGTGGGAAGCAGCCCCATTGTGTACTGGTTGGGCAGTATGACCACCAGTGCAAACGGGATGATTATATGCAATAATCTCCCCTAATTACCATTAATATGCTTTACAAGGGTCTATATAAACTGCTAAGACCCCTTCCACCATACTTTTTGAGCCTGAGGAAGCCGTTTTCACGGCGAAACGCGTTGCTCTAATTCACTGTATGTTTTTAGACCACGGAGGCTTCCGTAGCTAGTGGAAGCAGTCCAAGTCACAGCTGAGCCGGATAGGAGTTACCATCTCTCCCCACTCCGGACGCGGAGAGCAGGCTGCCTGTGAAGTGATCTGTGACCCATGCTGCGGTGGCGGGCTAGGGATCCGTTGTATTTGTGAGTGTATTTGTGGTTGCCTTCTATTTGTCCTTTATTTGTAATAAACGCATTTTTTACTTTAGCGCTGACAACCTGCTGATATCTTGCCTCACTTACCCCTAACTGCTGTACTGGAGAGGAAAGTGCTTTAACGTGAGCACTGTGAAGGGGAATTCCCATGAGAAAACCTTACCGGTCAACAACTACCTGTGCCCTGTTTTTGGAACCGGCCTGGATGGGTTAACAGTCTGTACCCTACAGAAACCATTCTATACCCTTGTTTACACTCGGCCGTGTATGTACTATATTATTATTATTATTGCCATATATACTACCACTCCTCATCTGACCACCAATTTGGAAGGGCCAGATTCAACCTTACAAGATACCAATATATATTTTTACTCACACAGGGCCGTGTGAGTATTTTATTATTATCTTGTCCCCCGTTCCCCTCAGAGGCCTTTTTGGCCCCTTGCAAATTGTACACTATTGTCAACTGTGTATGTGTTTTAACCCCTTGCTTCCCCTGTTTCTTCTGTTTAAGGTGGTATACATCCCCATTATTAATTGCCAGATTCTGCCCGGGTTATTCCCCGACTTACCCCAAGGGCTGCGGGGAGAACGCGTCGTTCTTACACATGTGGTGGTCTTGCCAGAGAACCCAATGTCTCTGGAAGTGGCTAAATGGTCCCAGAGGATCTTGGGCACGTCCATCAGGCCAGATCCATACTCAATAGGCCTATGCAGACTTTGTCTAGAGTGGAGAATAAGTTACTCACTATATATATATATATATATATATATATATATATATATATATATATATATATATATATATATACATACATATATATATATACAGCCACTAGATGCGAGATGGCCTTTATATGGAAATAAGAGAGAATACCGTCCATATCAAATATCAAACAGAGAATCTGGTTTATTTGCGAAATGGATGACAGGTTTTCTGAATGATTCTTGCGCAAAATTCCAGAGGGTGTGGCAACCCTGGTTAAAATACATAGGTGGCTCTACACTGACCTTGAACACAGTCATGCTTTGATTGAAGACTGTAGGGTGTTACTATATTGTTGACAAAGCTAATCTGCAGTAATTTCTCTCTACACACTAGTTATTATGTATATTCAACCGACTCCTGGTCCTCCCTTTCTTTTGTATCCCCAATCCCTTCCCTCATCATTGTAAATTTGAAAATGTCAATAAAAATATGTTGAAAATAAAACCCAGAAAGTTTGTCAAGTAGCGCACTAGCTGACTGGGCGGGGTTTTATAACCAAACTAAGTTGGCCGCCAGCCTCATGGACTGTACTAGTTCATACCGGCCCAGAGTCTAAACCTAACTCCTCTGTGCACCCCTACAGGTCTGAGAAGAGTACTGCGGGAGGGAATCATGACACAGGATTAAGCACTTGATCCACCCTCAGAGGATCGAACAACGCTTGTCCATGCCCTCGAGTCTTCACACTTTAACTACTGCAATTCATTCTACCCGAGTCTTTCAGAAAAAGAGCTGAACAGAAACGAAGAGGTTGTGACACCACCAAAAATTAAGGTCCTACTTTGATGTTTAGGTAATGTTGCTTTTCCTGGTCTGTATACATTAGTGAAAGTATAGATAGTATTCTTTATCGTACCTTTTGTCAAAATGTATCTGCCCTCTGGGTCCGCTTTTAGGTCTTTTATCACAAAGGGGAGGTTCTTACTTCACAAAATGCCAACATTTTTTTTTTTTTTTTTTTTTTTAAACATTAGCCAAGTTTGTGTAAACCTGTGATAATCTTATCATTTGCGAATTTTGGCATGTCCGACTTTTAAAAATTAGTTTATTGCACAGAAAACATCTTTCCGCCGCATCTTTTACATTTTATAAACTACAACCTCCTTTTTCTAGAAGAGTTGGCCCCCTTTATGTTAAGGGAAATCAGTTTAAATTACATATAAAGACATTGAGCAAAATAAGTTAGGATTCTACAGTGGCCCATTTTTGGTACCCCGAGACCAATAATGAAGGGAGTGTTATTGTTATGATCTGGCATATTATAACTGTGAGTCCATACGTTAAAAAAAAAAAAAAATGCAAAAAATATAAAAGTACAACTAAAAGCAAAAACTACATTGTGGGTTGTTTTTATAACCATCTATCACGAGAGCCTCCATTCCCTAATACTACAGCGAAAAAGGGAAAGATTTAAAGTGGATAGGACCCAGCAAACTTTTCAGCAAAAAAGTTTCGTTTCCAAACTATATAATCTGCTGGGTAAAGTAATGATTCTCCTCCAAAGCAGCTCCAATACACTAAAATAGATTTTAGTGTAACTTAATTTACATAGGGATCTGTTGCCAAATAGGTGTCCCAAGTGAAAAAAACTCATATAAACACTTAGATCATGATGTCTAATAAAAAAATCAACATTAGGTAATTAACCTAGATAACTGTGAGCTTGAGGGGCAACCTCATCATACGTGGTGGACAGTTCTCCCCACGCTTAAGCCCCACCCAGCAAAGCCTGAGTTAGAAGGTTTAACTCTGTTTATAGCAGACTAACACAGGTCAACTAGGTCCATTCACGCGAGTGTCTGCCGAAAGGAGGTGTTATCCCCCAACCCTTACCCCTGATCGGCCATGGTCTTGGTAGCACCCAACTGACCTGGTTTGGATAGATGGCTGGATATCCCTCTCCCAAGACTTGGGTTACCAGTTGGTACGAAAGTGGCCTGAAGGGGTAGGTGGGTGAGTAGGCCAACCCATTCCTCCCCTAAAATACACTGTGTGAGGATGTGAGGCCCCTGGGAAGGCAGCACTCATCTTGGCGGCATTAATTTAGGCATCTATAGCAGTAACCATATACATTACATACCATTGATTTACTCTTAACCCTGCGGAGCACATGCAGTGTCTTTGTAGGCTGTCAGGGGGAGGGAGAAGAGGTCAGGAAGTACCTTCATTCGCTTCGAAGCCCCTGCTGCTCAATCTGGGATTCCGGCTGTCTCAACCCCTCCACGGGAGGGCACCCCCCTTAGCAGAGCTGGGACACAGCCCCGTTCTTTGTCTACTAGGTTTCATCTTTCTCTGCAAGGTAGTGGGCCCACTCTGCTATGGGACAACCCGCCGGTCGGTTCTCCTGCAACATCGGCGGCAAGTCGACTCTCCCAGAGCGGAGGTGCATCTCCCAGGGCCATCAGGACACGTATCCTTCCCTGGAAAGTGGCGATGAAGTTAAAGGAGAGTCCTCATATGTATTTCAGTCCGCATTTTTGTAGGTAGTCAGTGACTAGTTTTGTTTTTCAGCTGCTGCATGGGCCATATGGGTAGGGAGGGTTCTAGGATTGGAATGCGATTTGAATAGATCTTAGGTAAGGTATTGAGATACTTAGGCATCAAGGTAAAAAGAGAAATAAAGTGCATTTTAATAGAGCACAAGAGTAAAGAGACACCAGAGGAAATTGTTGCGGACTTTACGTTTCAAATGACATATTAAAGTATCAGAGTTGCTATAATAATTTTTGGACAAAATTTGCGTGCTAAAAGTGGGAAAACCAGGGATTCTAGGTATCAAAAATGTATTGGCAGAATGAGCAGATAGCTCCGAGACTCTCCCGGAACTTACTACAGATGTAGCAGGATACCGTTTCACCCTGCGCGTCACTTGGAGTTGGTAGACAGCGGCCAGCGCGATCACAGCCCAGTGCAGGGAGAATGGGGGTCCTTGCTTCTAAATGGGACTGTAACAGGGGAGTTATCCCTGTTCAGGTAATGTGCCTCTAATCCAGCAGTGTGGTGGTTAACTGCTGGTAGTCAATTAACAAACACCACCTGCCTGATTGCTTAGAAAAGCCTGTATTTTGAGACAGGAAGTGAGACTCCTTAGCTCACACCTGAGCTGAACTTGGAGACAGAGCAGAGATTCCTTAGTCCACAACTGGGCTGAACCAAGGAAGGGCAGATGTCTTGAGCGACAAGCTGACCACAAGACAAAGGGGACAAGATTCTAACCTGGAGCCTGACATTTCCTGTGCACACAAGGGTGCGGTTCCAAGAGAGCAGAGAAGCTTCCCCTACAGCAGCCCAGCTAACAGATAAGACTTTCATTTATAAGACTTTTTATATCTGTTAATTTCATGCTATATGTTTGGGGCTGGGAGACATGCTTATCTAAAGGGAGTGGTGGATTGCATAGTATTTCACTAGAAATACTGCCAAGTGAATAGAAGCTTTGTTTTCCCCTTGTTTGGATGGTTTCCTGATGTTAAGGAAACAGGCGAAATAAAAGCCTTATTTAATTTCACCATAACCAGTCTCCCTTGCATACCTCTGTGAGCGTCCGCCTACAGGGACCCACTGCGTTAATTCTACCAGGCTGTACCAGTCTGGAAGAGCTGCTCAGAGAGTGCAGAGAGAAGTGGTCTCTCTCTATGTCTACCCCACACAGCTCTTTCAAATTTAATTTTTATTTGTAGTACATACAGTAGGATTGAAGCAGAGGGACTCCGGAGCTGAATCACATTACTTTCAGATCTGGGGTGCCTACATCTCCTGCAAGTTTAAATGTCCCAGGCACGTGTTGGTATAATTTGCTAAAAAAGGAGATGTTGATTTATTTTCCATATGTGGGTTTCCTGAAAGAGAACCATGTCTCCATGTAATATTTTAACTTCTTTGTGGGCCGTGAAGGGATAGGGTAGGCTGAAATAAAGGCCTCAGGCCTTCAACTACTCCAGTCAGGGCATTATTGGCTAGTAATGCCCTGTTCTTTGGGGATTATTACTCAATTATTGTGCTAATTACGGAGACCAAATTTCTGGATTTGAGGTGGAAGCACAAACATTCAGTTCTAATGCGTATTGCAAACCATTGTACAATATTTTAAAGTGTTTTAACAGTCAATATCTCAATGAACCACTAGCAAAAAGGCAGCTGAAATGGAACTCCCCCCTAAAATGAATCAAGCTTGATATGTGAATAATATATCCGAGAGCAAAAATTAAAAAACACGATTAACTTTATTTCTACCTATTAAAGCCATCAATCTTACATTTACAAACCATACAAGATTTTTCTTTTTTACCATAAACAGAAATAAGGATAATATAAAAAAAAAAGTCCCCAAACATTTCTGGTGTGATTGGTTTAACAATGGCAGTAAACATCTACTTTTTGTAGAACGCCTAAAAGTAATGAAAAAAAAAAAACATAAAAATACTAACGAGCCCAAAGGGATATTTCCAAAATTACACATACAAGCATGAATGCACTACAAGCATAAACATGAAAATGAATATAAAAATAGAAACAAAGATACAAATAATGTAGGCACAAATAAACACACAGGAAAAAAAATACTTCAAATGTTCTTGGCAAGAATTAATGTACAGTATGGGAAAGACCTTAAATGCTGCTCCTATATGGCGAGTGGTCTTCCTACCACCGCAAAGAAATGTGCAACTGCAAAGAAAAGAAGCGCACGTTTGTGAGGGTCCATTTTGGAGTTTTGTGTGTTGATTTATACATTATAAAGACATACTTCACCATAGGAGCTTGTTTTCTGTGCTTTTCTTTACAGTTATCTATATATCTATATATATATCTACAGTGTTCGACAAACCTATACATTTGCTCGCCCCGGGCGAGTGGATTTAACCCCCGGACGAGTAAATATTGGCCCAAGCAGCACACGTTTGGTACTAGGTGGCGAGTAGATTTTTTTGTGTGGCGAGTAGATTTTTTGGTGATTTGTCAACCACTGTATATCTATATATATATAAATATATATATATAGATATATATATATAAAAATAATAATAATGTATATATGAAAAACTAAATTCGTGCAACAATCACCTTACTAGGCCCACATGCACTAAAGGGAGATACATTTTAGCACACTCTAAGGCTAAGGCCCCGTTGCACGCGGCGGCAGCACGCCTTGCGTCCTGGAGGCGCGTGCACGGCGCTTCACAGCGATCTGCAAGGAGCTGTTTTCAGGTGCGGGGGGTGTGTGGCCAAAACGGGTTGGCTGGGCGTGGCAATGACTTAGTATTACTGGCGAAAAACAGAAAGTACATTGAAATTATCACAAATTACCACACCGGTATAGCTGAGAGAATGCATGATACAGAAGGACACGTGCAGGCATACCCCGGTTTAAGGACACTCATTTTAAGTACACTCGCGAATAAGGACATATCGCCCAATAGGCAAACGGCAGCTCACGCATGCGCCTGTCAGCACATCCTGAACAGCAATACCGGCTCCCTACCTGTACCGAAGCGGTGCGCAAGCGGGGAGACTATAGAGCCTGGTACAAATGCGTTATTTACATCAGTTACGCACGTATATGACGATTGCAGTATAGTACATGCAACGATAAGTGAAGAAAAGGTAGTGCTTCACTTTAAGTAAATTTTCGCTTTACATACATGCTCCGGTCCCATTGCGTACGTTAATGCGGGGTATGCCTGTAATTAACCCGCCCCCTTATACAAAAAGGAATGTCCGAGATTCTGTAAAACTATCCACAGAGGAGATTTTGAAGTCTTCAACTGTGTAGAGCGTAACCGAGACCCGTTTTTACAAGGGAACATCAGTGCATGCATTTATTTTACAGAAAGAAGTTAAACAGTTAATCATCCATGTGATCTTTACATGTGATAGTGTCGTCATCCCCCTCGCCCTGATTGCAATTATGCGGGAAGGAATTTGGCTCTGGCGATCTCCCCTCTTCATTGGCTCCCTGCCACACCACGTGACTCGTCGCCGCATGGGATCACAATCCTGTTGTAGCCCCTGCTGGCTGATGCGTCACAGTGCGCAGTGAGCCTGGGAGCGAGGAGGGACCAGGGACAGCCAGGTAGAAGGCAAGGGGCTGCCGACTGCAGCAGGGACCTAGCCTAACTCTCATTCAAATGAATGGGAGTTAAGACATGCTAAAGCTCAGCACCCTTCAGTGAAGATGGGCCAGTAAGTAACTAAAAATAAAAGACCTTTCAAAACCCTTATCTGCTCTTGCTGAGTCACAACATCCTACTTTATTTAATTCCTCAAGATTAAAGTGGTGATGGTAAACTTAGATCTTAGCGCTACCACATCTGAGGCATTAAAGAGTTCTTCACATGCCAAGTTCATTACGGCAAAAATGCAAAGGTTAATTTAAAAAGAGGGATATGAAGCCTTTTTGGCCAATTCTAAAACAACACTATGAATGGAAAACGGAAAATATTTAGGAATGTTTTCGTATGAGAACCACAGCAGCCCAAAAATTAAACTGCGTTATTTTCAGCTCCGGGTACCAACTGGTTCCAAAGATACTTACATTTAAATGGTTTAGCCCCCTCTAAAAAAATCCCTCGGAGGAGGTCTCACCAACAAAAGTCAAGAAAAATGCAAACAGCGCACTGGGGATCAGTGATTGAATTTTTTTAAAAACATTTAATATAAAAACAAGAATTCACTATATTCACATAGGACCACAATATTTATAAAAGCATCTACGGATTGGCATAGCTTGGGTCGAATCTCATGCCCGTGGCTGTTCCACAGATCTGCAAATAATAATTCTTATCAAATAAAAAATTACTATGCGTTAATATTGTATTGGTTGGGTTTCTTGTGCTGTTGCATTTGTGTGGTGTGTTTAGAATACCCATATGTGTGCTCACATGCTTTAGTGCACTATTAGGGGTGACTAATAAGTAGAGTGGGTTTATATATTTTTAATTTTTGTCATGTGGCGCTACTTTGTTTGTACATATATCATACACATTTTAAGTCATGGTGGGTGAAAAAGGCGACAAAAACCCTCCACCGTTAGCATATAGCCAAAAAAGAATATCACTTGTGAGCACATTAACATGTCTTAAACAATTATCACCTAGCATACAGTGCTCCCACTGCAGCAATGGATTCTGGAAAATGATATGCAAATGAGCACACAATGTGTCACCTTTTGCCTGAAATATCCATTCACATGGAACCTATATAAGCAAATGCAATGCTGTTCACACAGCTTTTAAGCACAGCATGGGATTACTTTACAGAGCTAGTCAAACCACTCACAGACATGTTTCAACCTTGATGGGTGTCATCAGTGTGAGTTTGGTTGTACTAGCTTTGCAATTTTCAAGCTGGGTAGGTTTACCATACACATGTTAAGTTATGGTGGGTGAAAAAGGCGACAATAAACCTCCACTGTAGGCATATAGCCAATAAAGAATATCACTTGTGGGCACATTCACATGTCTTAGACAGGTCTGAACCCCTGCCTTTCAACCAAGTGATATTCTTCTTGGCTTATGATGCTTTGGCCAAAGGATCCAACTAAATAACTAAGAAAATATTATTATTGAAGTATTTAACTTTATACTTATTACCATATATGTTTTGTCAATTGGATGTAGCATTGGGCACCCCTGTCTTTTGCGGTACAGTATACATTTGTCACGCTCACTACCACTCTTTTTGACAGAAATATATATTCATGATGTGGTGGGTGTTGGAGTTTGAGCTTTATGGGAATATGTGTGATATATATATATATATATATATATATATATATATATATATATATACACACACACACACACACACACACAACCGAGAAAGCAAGAAACAGCACTCAAAAGGTAAGTCAAACAACTGTAATAGTAAAATACAAAAGCAACACTTAAATCCAACTTTTCGGCCCCCTTGCACCCCCACGTGACACCCGACATCGTAGCTTAGTGTCATTGATTCCCCCAAGTATACATTAGTTCTCCTGTAACCAGCTGCCCACACATCTGGAAGCATTGTTTTTATTCCCATATATTTCTCTCACTGGTATTCCCCCACTTGTTTTGTTTATAGGGAAATTCCATGTCGTTGAGGGCACTCGCGCTTATAGTGCTGAGCCGGCGAATCCCGACTGGCTGCGCTGGGGTACGTGCATGCGCGATGTTCACCACAATTGATTTCCATGGCAACTGGCCGCTTAGCTCGCGCTACCTGGCAACGGAGGATGCCATCATTCCCTACTAGAGAAGGACACCCTCCTCCCACAAGCATGCGCACAAGGACTGTATGTTATATAACGTTGACTTACCTCTGCCAATCAAGATGGCCGCCGCGCACCTGTGATTTGCTTGCTGCCTTGGATCTCCTTGAATGCTCAATTAGCTCCCTCGAATTGTTTTCACTTACCTTTTGAGTGCTGTCTTGCTTTCTCGCCTGGAAAGCATTGGTTGTCTTATTGATACTTATGGAACATGCACCTTGATTTACATTATTTGCTTGGAGTGCCAGCTGTTTTTGTGTGTGTGTGTGTGTGTGTGTGTGTGTGTGTACACATACACAATACTTTATACGGTATATATTTAATGCACTGTATTTTGCAAGTGTAGGTTCGTATATTTTGTGCTTTGTGGCCTTTTGGCCATCTTATTTAAGCATCTAGTTTATTGATTTTATAAATATCATTGTGTTTTTAAAATTGGGTTTCATTTGGTTCTATGTGGGACATAGTGAATTCTTGTTTTTATATTAAATGAGTAAATTGTTTCAATCACTGATCCCCGGTGCGCTGTTTGCATTTTTCTTGTCATTTGGCATATGAATATTTTCAAAAGCCATACCTGAAAAGAAGTAGTAGTTTAAAAGTTAAAAAACAAGTCGTAACTCTGTTCCCAATGCCCCAACACAAAAAAAGGGTAACAACCGACCTGTGCCTGGTACATCAAAAGTGTAAAGGAATTCCATGCTATCAGCATTGTAAAACCCTACCCATTCCTCATCCATGTTCAAAAACACCCCAATCCTCACAGGCGGTTCCACATCATTCAACACAGTATCTGGATTAGTTAATGCGAGATAGTTATCCATACCAAGTAAGCCTATCGCCCATATACCACCCTTTGGCTCAACTTTAAAAGATCCTTTCCTTTGTACAGACTGCATAGCAACTCCGACGGACCAATATGCCCCACGACCCACTTCTACCTCCCAATAGCGTTTCCCTGATTTGTATCCTGTGTTACCCAAGACAAAGGGTTTCATATTAAATCTCTCTGGATATGGGATTAGATCTCTTGGATGTGTCTCATATTTGATGATTTTCTTGTTGCCAGAGATCGACAGATTCGGATTAGCAGTTCTATGGTTCACGGTGACAGAGACTAAAGAAGAAAGAAAAAAACTGTTATATTTTCTACAGATTAGGTCTCTCTAAACATCTAAATCCAACTCCCTTTCCAGACTTTACCAGTGAACTGCATCAGGTAATCCCTGGTACTTGAATCCAAGTTTCCAGAGTGTATACCCTTCGTGGGCATGGGAGATTGTAACACTTGCGCATGACTGAAAGAAAAAGGTAAGTAAACTGGTGAATACAGAGAGCAAAATGGTACATAGCGTTTATTTTCCACCACCACAGTCAGAACATCCATGACCTAGATATTTTTTCTCCTTTACCATAGCTTTCTTCTGACTACATAATTTACACGGTTAATTCACCAATGGTTTTTTTTTGGTGATCCCAGGTCTCCTTTCCAATACTAAAATGTTATCCTTCATAATGTGTGACCTCTTTCTATAAGTCTTTACTTCTATTCATGACAAAGGCACATTTTCCTCCTAGTTATCCTCCGACCCAGTATACTGTATTGTTTTCTGCCGTTCTCATTTATTTCAACTTTAAGTGTCTGAGCCAAAAAACAAATTACCTTCTCACTGTTCCACTTGGTTTCTGTGGAAGAAAAAGAAAAATCTTATGTTTTAAATATAAAAAAATAAAGGAATACAGGCAGTCCTCGTTTTACAACGCTTCGTTTTACAATGAATGGCTTATCCAACACTATGCAATGCATATCTATATTCTTTTTTACAACGCCAAAATGGCTTATCCAACGCTCTTATGATGCTTTGCAACGTTGTGTGTGCGCAGTCTTGTGGATTCGGCCCCATCTGTCGCCCCCCCCCCCTCCCTCCCATCGGGCCATCTGTCGCCCCCCCCTCACTTCCATCGGGCCATCTGTCGCCCTCTCATCGGGCCATCTGTCCCCACCTCCCTCCCATCTGACCATCTGTGCCCCCCCCTCCCATCGGGGCATCCGCCCCCCCCACCCCAATCTCTCCCGGCCTCCGTGACCCCGCGTGACAGCTCGGATCAGCCCGTCGTGAGAAGATGGTCTCCTCCTTCAC
The DNA here is from genome assembly GCF_040206685.1 of Ascaphus truei. Classification (NCBI taxonomy): domain Eukaryota; kingdom Metazoa; phylum Chordata; class Amphibia; order Anura; family Ascaphidae; genus Ascaphus; species Ascaphus truei. The sequence goes on from NC_134485.1 coordinate 340,591,391, forward strand.
CATCTTCAGCCACTGAGCTGAGGCTGCCGCTGCCCTCATGTCCCGGCCGCATCACTAGCCCCCCCACTCCTCTCTCCCGTGTCAGGATCCTTCACTGCCACCCGGTGACCCGCGTGACAGCCGCCGAGGGCGACACCCGGGCTGCCGGTTCCTCGCCTGTCACAGAGACCGGAGACCACAGCGATCCACGGTGAGTAAGGGGGGGGGGAGAGAGTGTGTTTGTGTGTGTGTGTTGGTGTGTGTGTGTAGGGGGGAGTGTGTGTGTGTGTGTAGGGGGGAGTGTGTGTGTGTGTGTGTGTGTGGGGGAGGGGGGAGAGAGAGACCACAAGTAGTCAGTCACCCACCCAGTCAGTCACCTACCTACCCAACCACACACCCACCCACCCAGTCACCTACCTACCCAACCACCCAGTCAGTCAGTCACCCACCCAACAAGTCAGTCACCTACCCACCCACCCAAGTCAGTCACCTACCCACCCACCCACGTCAGTCACCTACCAACCCACCCAACAAGTCAGTCACCTACCAAGTCTGTCAGTCAGTCAGTCACCTACCCAGTCTGTCAGTCCGTCAGTCAGTCACCTACCCAGTCAGTTAGTCACCTACCCAGTCAGTCAGTCACCTACCCACCCAGTCAGTCACCTACCCAGTCAGTCAGTCAAGTCAGTCACCTACCCAGTCAGTCAGTCTCCCTCTCTCCCCCACTCTCTCCCTCACTCTCTCCCCACCCTCTCCCCCACTCTCTCCCTCTCCCCCACACTCTATCCCTCTCTCCCCCACACTCTCTCCCTCTCTCCCCCACACTCTCTCCCTCTCTCCCCCACACTCTCTCCCTCTCTCCCCCACACTCTCTCCCTCTCTCCCTCTCTCCCCACACTTTCTCCCTCTCTCCTCCACTCTCTCCCTCTCTCCTCCACTCTCTCTCCCCCCCCACTCTCTCCCTCTCCCCCACTTTCTCCCACACTCTCTCCCCCAGTCTCTCCCTCTCCCCCCCACACGCTCCCTCTCCCCCTCTCTCCCCCAGTCTCTCCCCCACACTCTCCCTCTCCCCCAGTCTCTCCCCCAGTCTCCCTCTCTCCCCCACTCCCCCACTCTCTCCCTCTCTTCCCCACTCTCTCCCTCTCCCACACTCTCTCCCCCAGTCTCTCCCTCTCCCCCCCACACGCTCCCTCTCCCCCTCTCTCCCCCAGTCTCTCCCCCACACTCTCCCTCTCCCCCAGTCTCTCCCCCAGTCTCCCTCTCTCCCCCACTCTCTCCCTCTCTCCCTCTCACCCCCACTCTCTCCCTCTCACCCCCACTCTCTCCCTCTCACCCCCACTCTCTCCCTCTCTCCCCCACTCTCTCCCCCACTCTCTCCCTCTCCCGCGCTCTCCCCCACTCTCTCTCCCCCACTCTCTCCCTCTCACCCCCACTCTCTCCCTCTCACCCCCACTCTCCCTCTCTCCCCCTCCCTCTCTTCTCTCTCCCCCTCCCTCTCTCCCCCTCTCTCCCCCACTCTCTCCCTCTCACTCCCACTCTCTCCCTCTCACCCCCACTCTCTCCCTCTCCCCCCCACTCTCTCCCTCTCTCCCCCTCCCTCTCTCCCCCCCAGTCTCTCTTCTCTCTCCCCCTCCCTCTCTCCCCCACTCTCTCCCTCTCTCTCCCCCACTCTTTCCCTCTCTCCCCCACTCTCTCCCCCCCACTCTCTCCCTCTCTCCCCCCCACTCTCCCTCTCTCCCCCCCACTCTCTCTCTCTCGCCCCCACACTCTGGATCTGGATATCTTATTTACCCTATATATCTTAACTGCCCTATACTACACCGAAATAACCTATACTGCTGTCTTCCAGATCTGACTCAAGCTTCACACGGAAGACATCAGAAGACAGGTAGGGAACACTTCCCCTCCAATGTATAACATTGCGGGAATGATGGTACCTGGACATTGAGGGACTGCGGATCAGGTAAGATTCCAGGCGGGATTGCTGCTTCAGATATTGTGAAGTGGGGACGTCCAGACACTGGTTATGGGGTTCAGGAAACTAGTCATTCACACCTGGCTTTTATTTCTAGATCCGACATTTACACAAACACACACACACACGTAACAAGAACTAATTGTAGTATAATGTAATACAATAAATACATTTATGTCAAAAACGTATGTTGTTATGACTAGGAATTTATTAAATGTATTTTAATTATATATTTTATTTTAAAGCGGGGTTGGAGGCGGGACTAGGGTTGGGGGCGGGACTAGGGGTGGGGTTGGGGGCGGGAGGGACTAGGTGGCGAGTAGATTTTTTGGTTGGGCGAGTAGATTTTTGGGTGATTTGTCGAACACTGTATATATATATATATATATATATATATATATATATATATATATATATATATATATATATATATATATATATATATATATATATATATATATATAAGCATTGGCTTGAGGATTGGCTTGTGTAATACGAGCTTGAGACAAAAGGTGGCACTGAGTGCTCATTTGCATGTCATTTCCCAGAATCCCTTGCTGCAGTGGAAGAGCTGTATGCTGGGTGACAATGGGGAAAGACAGGGTTGCAGACCTGTCTAAGACATGCAAATAAACATACAGTAATATTTACAGTTGCTTTATGCTTTACTGTGGAGGCTTTTTGTCACTTTTTTTACCCACCATAACCTTAATGACAGTGGTGATTACCTAGTCTAGTCTCAAACCTGCTCTAGCCATTAAGACCAGCCTCACACTGATGATACCCATCAAGGTTGAAACATGTATGTGAGTAGGTCTAATGGCTTTGCATCTCATCCCAGCCTCTGTTTAAACGCTGTGTTTAAAACAGCATGCATTGGCTTGAGGATTGGCTTGTGTAATACGAGCTTGAGACAAAAGGTGGCACTGAGTGCTCATTTGCATGTCATTTCCCAGAATCCCTTGCTGCAGTGGAAGAGCTGTATGCTGGGTGACAATGGGGAAAGACAGGGTTGCAGACCTGTCTAAGACATGCAAATGAACATACAGTAATATTTACAGTTGCTATATATATATATATATATATATATATATATATATATATATATATATATATATATATATATATACACACACACATACATACATATAAAAGAAAGAACCCCGAATCCACAAGACTGCACGATATAGGTAACCAATAGACTGACAGAGACATATATTCTGAGTAAGTATGTCAGTGGTGCTAAATAGGGCCAATTAATATTTGAACAAAAAAAGAAGCCCAAAAGGATAGCACTCAGGTATACCAAAAGCAATTTCAAAACTACATTTTATTAGTTGGATGTCACAAAACAAAATAAAAGATAGCACAGAATTTTAAAACATGGCATGGATCCTCTGTGCGCAAACCTGAGCAATAAGCTGACTAACATGTCTGTCTATCTAATAGAGACACTGTAGGAAGCCCGGCTGATGAATATATAATATCTCAGGCTATAAATACAGTTCCCAGAGAAAAATGAAAAATCTCCTGGAAAAACTCCCCGAAGAAGACCGTTTTAGTCGAAACGCGTTGGAGTGGGAGTCTGTGGAGGGGAACCCCTGCCTCTTTCCAGTACAGGAGGCTCTTGCCATTCGTATTTTGGTCCTTAACATCTACGCTTATTTGGTGATGTATCTGCAGCTTTAAATATTGTGATGCAATGTTCTTATTCCTCACTCTGCAATCACCTTAGGCATCATTGCCTTTACTTTACATTCATTGCTTCAACATAGACAATCTTTTACGTCTTGTGCACAAGTCTGCAGTTTGTGTAACTAGACAGATACATGCCTGCAATAAAGCCACCATTGTTTGTGTGTCTATATATCCTGGGTGTTTATGTTGATAACCCTTGGTGATTATTTTGACCTTTTTATGTGCTTTTGCCTCATGGAATACATGTATTGGTAGTTGTGAGTCCCCCTCCTCTTTTAATCCTTCTCCCCTTGTTTTTATCTCTATACTAATAAATTTTGTTTTGTTATCATTCTCTTGGAATGCCCGTGTGCTTTACTACAAGGATGCTTTTCTGTTGCGTTATAATATATATATATATATATATATTATATAATATATTATTTATTATGTTATATATAATACAGTATATACACTATATAATTTATGTGTGCGCTGCATATCTTATTGCCTGCGTAAAATATTTGGTGTTTTTTAGTGTTAAAAATGCCTTCAGGAACGGAACCTTTAATTTAAATAGTGTTCCTATGGGAAAACGTGTTTCGCTTTACAACATCTCGCTATCCAACGCCATTTTGAGTAACGCATTGTGTCGGATATCCGAGGACTGCCTGTATTTAAAATATATTCCAGCCTGGTCATTAAGAAAGCACATTAACCTTTTTGTTGCCATTATCAAAAAATCACATGCCAGTTTTGTGATGTATCCTAGTAACCCATATACCATTATTTATTTTTCACACAATATAAAAACGGTCAATTTGTCTACATTAAAGAAAATATAACATTCAATGCATTTCCTTTTTATTTAGTTAATGTAACATTAGACAGATTTTGACGCACTGCAAATTTCTAATGTAATTACAGTAACTAAACAATGATGCACCCAGACACGGCTTATATTTTCAGAAAGACAACCAGCGTATCTTGTGATGGATAACTTTGAACTGTCATACAAAGGCTGGCTATGTACCGTCCATTAGCCCAGTCTAGGACCATTACATTGAAATATTTGTCAGATCTTGTTGCTCCAGATTAGGGGTGCACTTTGACGTCATACAAATATGAGCATACCTTAAATGAGTGAGAGCGCAAGTAAAAAGGTGCCTGTGGGACCTTGTGAAATAGAAAGTGTTCAAACAATGTAAATGTACATTTATATGCCACTTGTGTTTAGGGAGTTGATTTTCATAAGACCTCATGAACAATGACTTACTGAAATATGGAAATACACTTGATTGATGAGGACTTTGCCCTCCATCAATCATGGATGACCATATAAATTTTGTAGGAACAAAATTGTGTTTTTGAGCCCTTAAATTTGAAAATCTGATCATTTCACCACCTCCTTTGGCACATAGCACACTTAGTGCAATGAGGAGGGGAGGAGGGAGGAGAGGGGAGCGGGTTATCTCATTGCTATGAGCAGATATACAAGTTACCCAAATCAAACTAAGGAATGACCCTTTATTTATTTTGGGGATTACCCTGGCAACATCATCCGTGTAATCTTTACATGTGATAGTGTTGTCGCCCCCCTCGCCCTGATTTTTTATGAATTGGGTACTGTCCATGATCACCACTTGATCATAGGAGGTATAATTACCCGCTTCTCCCCCTCCCCCAAATAAAAATCAAGGTGTGGCATAATCCCTTTTGATTTTGGGGGTGTATCGACAAAAACTGTATACACACACATTTAGAAAAAAAAAAGAGAGAACAGCGCACAACCATAGTGCATTACCACAAAATTGGATTTATTATAAAAAGTAGAGGGGAAGACAATGCCCACTTACAAGATGGATTAAAATAGAAATCACAAAGGTTTCTTTATAACTGTGTGGCGGTAACACTTCAAAATGCCCACCACCAGCTGAGGGAACCTCCGGATAGATTTTCTTAATAAGGTTCTTTCATTCTGCCCTAGTGCTACTTCTGATTCTATTGGAGTCTTTGTGGACCTCAGTAGATTTGTCCGTAAACTCACATTAAAAATACATTTTCTTTTGAAAATTAAAAATATGAATAATGATATATTACCTATTTTTCAAACTGGTACAAGTGTTCTGCCGGACACTTCTACTTCATTATGGACAGAATCAGATGTAGATCAGTATTCTCTGCATGAGACTTCATCAATGGGTTCTCAATTAACACCTGCAGACCTAGGAACTGAGATTTGTTCCATTATTAAGACCCCATTTAAACCCTGGTCTTGTTCTTTCCCATATCAGTCCAAAGGAAGCGTCATTGAAACATTTTACTCCTTAGTCCACAGAGATTTACCAAAACTGTGTTCAGAACCTAAAACACAATAATAACTCATCTCGGGCGAAATTATTGCCCTTCAGGAACTTAAAGAGTGGAAATCTCATGATAAGACAAGCTGACAAGGGCGGAGACATTGTCTTACAGGATAAGAATGTTTTTATTATGGAGGCTGATTGTCTACTATCTGAGCTAGTATCATATATTACACGCCCACGGGATCCGACTAAGGAATACCAGGCCGATCTACACTGTCTCTTGAGCAATGCATTGTCTAGTCATTTGATCCCTGAGGTTGAGTTTACATTTTCACATATTCGGGACACCTTGCTCGTCATCGATGCCATCTCAGATATTGTTTGGAAATCATCTTATGTATGGGCCACGTGACGTACAGTCACTGTATACCTGAATTGCACATGACATGGGCTTGTTAGCGGTTCAACATTATTTTGATCATGACACTAAAATGGCCGACACTCAAGGTGCTTTTATTTTATTGATCAAATGTATTCTCACTCATAACTATTTTTTGTTCCAGTCACAGTATTATTTACAGATCTGTGGAATGGTCAGGGACACCAGGTTCGCCCCCCAGTTATGCCAACACGAAGGCTCAGGTATCCCTGCTCCCTGCCAGTGAAACAGCCGATCCAGTCTGGATCCTGACTGCAGAGACGCCAGTGTGACCGCTCTCCGGTTCCAGTAATCATCTCCCCGCTATTACAGCCGAATATCTGACGCAAGAGGAGTTTTGCCAGGTGCTGGGTCATTACCATCTGGAGATCTACGTTCATAACCCACAGAAGGGGATAGCATTCTACATGGCAGGGACTGCAGCGTCGGAGCAGTGGGGCTGCTTGTGTCCCCCCCCCCCTTCTACTCACCCCTCTGCCGCAGGTTCCCGGTCGGTAAATCGTGAGTAAGGATGGCGACATGACTGTGCTTTTATGAGTTAGCCAGTTGCCACAGAAGTTACACTTTCATTGCTATATATTATCAACAGGGGGTGAGGAATTACGTTGTTATATTTTACACTGAGTCTCTAGCCAAAAAATGTATGCTGTTCATGTGAGCTCCGAGTTTTTGGCTGACAACAGTCCTGCTGCTTTTTGAGTTATGCAAACGTATTTATGTTTTTTGGGGAGGAAAGCTTTGTCTGGACCAACAACCCCCTGGGGCTGAACCTGTTGTACTATGGCCATTTCATAGATGATATTTTGATTATTTGGGACTCAGAGTTTGGAAATATTTTGGATTTGCACATTTTAATCGTAATAATTTTGGCCTGCTGTTCACTTCAGTTGTAGATCCTGTGAGGATAGCGTTTTTAGAATTGAAAATAAAAATTGATTCTGATTTGACAGATACAAACGGATGTTCAAATCAAATAAGTATCTGTCACTAGTTACATTCACGCCAAAAGCAGCCACCATCTTAAGTGGTTATCCAATATTCCATGTAGCCAGTTCAGCAGGTTGAGTCACAACTGCTCAGCTGAGCTGGACTTTGTGATGCAGTCAGAATTACTCAATGAGAGGTTCCTTTCTAAGGGTTATGACAAGACCGTAGTAGAGGATTCCTTTCTTAGAGCAGCGGGGTCAGATAGGGCCGATCTTTACATAGTTTCTAAAAATAAACGGACCGGTACTTTTAAGGACAAAAGGACGCACAGTGTTTTCTACCAAATATAGTGATTCCTCTCGATCTTTGGAGGCTAGTATTAGGAAACATTGGGCGGTTCTTTTAGGCGATCCAGTTCTGGTAGATAATTTGGAAGACAGACCTACAATTGTCTATAGAAGGGCCAATAGTACCAAGAATGTACTTGCTCCGACTAAGATTAGAACAGAATCCAAATTGACTTTCAAACCAGAGGGTAACTTTAAGTGTGGTTGAGGAAGATTTATTACATGTTCTTTTATGAATTGTAAGAAAGCATTTTCTGCTTCCCTCCTTGGCAGTCCCTCTTATAAAGTTAAGTGATTTGTGAACTGCCTGACCACCCATGTCGTGTACTTACTGACCTGTGGTTGTGGCCTACATTATGTGGGGAGGACCACCAGGCCACCAAGTACACGCTTTTTGTAACACAGACGGAACATTATTAATGGCGTCACCAACCTTATGTATCAAAATATTTTCAAATGGTTTATGATAAACGATGGTCTAAAAATAATGGGATTGGAGGTGATACAACCCTCCATGTTAGAAGGTGAACGTTTCAAACTTCTTTCCATGAAAGAAAGTTACTGGATTTTCAAATTAATTTGTTTGGTACCGTTTGGTCTCAAAGAGAACTTAGACATTAGTACTATAGTTTAGTCTTTTTTGTTCACATTTGTAGTTTCCATATTTCCAGCAGTGAGTAATTTATCCCCATTTTCCGATTTCCTTCCCCCTTTTCTTTCCTCCCCTTTCTATTTCCCATTCCATTCCCATATTCCCCTCCCCTCTCCCCCACCATTTTCTTTCCCCCCTCTTTTTTCCCTTCCTTCCCCTCCTCCTTTTCCTTAACATTCATTTTTTTTAGTTTAGCCTATAGATCAGATATCTCTCAATGTTTATTCTATTCTTTTGATCTGGTTATATTAACCTTTAATCTCACGTTTGAGATTTAATTCTTGTCATTTTATTGTTTATCGTATTTTATTAACCATGGTCAATTGTGTATATATATACACATTTTTTTTGCATTAGTATCGCGTTGTATGCTCCATTAATTATGCTCACTGTGTCTTATTTTAATATTTGTATTTTTATTATTTATTTCTATCTTCATTTGTGTCCCAAATTGCCTTTTAATATTGATATTTTTAAGTACTTTATATACTAAAAGCATCTGCGGTAACCAATTAGATTGGCGTTACAAACTGCTGACCAATGATATTCCAATAGAATTGCCTATAAAATGTTAGTATTGTAGGACATCTGGCTACCCCTGACGAAGTCAGCTGATGCTGACAAAACGCGTTGGGAGTGACGTCATTACGCTATACTGAGGCGCGACTTGTGTATCGAAGGGATTCTTCTCTGAATATGCTGCTTGTGAGCCGGAGAGGAACGGGTTGATCTGCACCACCATTGCTTTTTACACCGGGCATTGCTGCTGTTGGTGCTGGTGTCGGAGGACTCTTGCTGCCCGCAGTGGCATGCACTCAGGCAGGTGATGTCTTGGGCTACGATCCGGAGGTTCAGGCATTTGAAGCGTTATCGCCACACAGTTATAAAGAAACATTTATGTGATTTCTATTATAATGCATCTTGTAAGTGGGCATGGTCTTCCTCTCTACTTTTTATAATAAATCCAATTTTTGTGGTAATGCACAAGGGTTGTGCGCTGTTCTTTTGTTTTTTTTCCACGCAGATTCTTCTTGGGGAGTGATTCTTCCCGGATACAGCAGCCCCCATACCTGCGTTTGTGGCTTAATAATACCATTTGTGTATTGGACTGTCTACATTTTTTGCACCTCCTGGACTGGACTTGTAACTATATTTGATTATAATTTTTTTGATTATTTATCAACTATATGATTGCATCAGTTGTGTGTGTATAAAATATGAGAGAGAGAGAGAGAGAGAGAGAGAGAGAGAGAGAATGTTATTGGGGTTTGGGGGAGGTGGGAGAGACCCTACCAGCATAGCTGCCCCCAATAGCTCCACCAGTCCCTAACCTGCTCCTGTGTTCTGTAGTGTCCAGTGGGGAGGTATCCACTTTGCAACCTCCTGCTCTTGGTTTGATACTTTCAGTAGCCACGCCCCTGGCCATCCATACACCCCCTGCTGAGAAATGCTTTGAAGATCGGTCTCCTGTGTACAGAAAGTTGTCACAGGGTCTATATTTTACACCCAAGTCTCCAGACATTGTCCTTATCTCGACTCTACCAGCCATATACCCTAGGCCTGCAAAAAGGTGTTAACATACTGTACAATAAACCCTCTCTTTGTACTTTTCACACCCAACTTCAATCAAGCCCTTTTGAAGCCCACACAGATTCCCGACAAGAAAGACCACAAATTTTGTATTTTAAACTCAAACTATAGCTCATTAACCCCTTAAGCACCAGAGAGATTAAAATACCTAATATCTCATGATATTGTCATTTACAAGACGTCCTAAGGGCAGTCTTAGTGTTAAGAATTAGTAAGCAAGTGCATCTCAGTCAGTCAGCAACTCTCACCTGATGTATTTGCCATGTTGAGGGGAAACCATTTTTTTCAATATCTACTATGAGTTTCTGGAGAGAGGACAGTTTCTCATTCAGTCTGGTCATGTTCTCATTTCTTCTCTGCATGATAGTTTTCTCCATCTCACCCAAACGATCAGTGAGGGCTCTCTGACGATCTGCCAAAAGCTGCTGCAGGGCCTCAAATTCTGACGTCAATAATCTGCGCTTTTGTACAACTTTATTCTGCAAAAAACAGCAACAGTATAATAGCATTTTAATGTTAAAGAAAAAATAACATGATATAAAATCAGAACAACCTACACAAAAAAAAAAAACCCAACAACCGAGCACTACACAAAGACCACATTATGTCTGGGGCTTGCACTGTAGCTGTTTATGCCAGATGTGTCCAGTATGTGAACGGGGGCTTGAAAATGCAGTTTCAGACAAAGGGAAGGACATTTTGCTCAGAATATATATATATATATATAAATATATATATATATATATATATATAAATATAAATATATATATATATATATATATATATAAATATAAATATATATAAATAAATAAATATATATATATATATATTAGTATTTATTACTGCTTATATATTATTGGCACATCCATACCTGGAGCAGTTGAGATTTTTCTTCTTCCTCATTTTTTCCCCGAACTATATCTGCAACCTCCTTTTTTAGCAAGTCAAGTCGATTTCCAAGCTTAGCCTAAAAAAAACAATACAAGGAACTATTGTTTATAAGTACCGCACTACTAGTCACCTGAATACCAAATACATAAGACAAGATTTAATTCATCACACTACAGAAATTCCCTTTTCAAATCCCATATCTATACATACATATAAGTGGATGCCACTCTTGCCTGTACTGGTATAATCTGCAAGTAGGTGCTGGTGGAATGTCCAGAGGCTGTCCTCACAGCCTCAGAATAAACAACGTAGGCTGTGGCCTGTTCCATCACACAAAGCAAGTGAAAACATTGCCAAGATTTATTGGGGGAGAAAAAAAAAAAAAAGGCCACAACCCTTCTTCATGTGTGTTGCCAACGAACAGGTCTCCCCATAACAAGGTATGACATTATTTGTTGTGTTCCAGTACAAGATGGGTTAATGTACAACAAGATATGAGGATAGTCCGAGCAAGACATAGGGGCTAAAAAGGGCTTAGGAAAAATCACAAAAGTAGCAGTAAATTTGCAGAGAAGCAGAATGTTCATCTCTGAAGTGTCTCTTGCCCGTTACCAAAGACATCGTTTAGGGACGAGTTATGGACATTAAATACAAGAAAAGGAAAATATTCCCATGTACACATTACGACACAGAGATCCAGGGAAAAAGTAGGTGCTGACAAAGAAGACACAAGGAATGCAGAGACAGACAAAGCCTGAGTGGAGAATACATGTGCAGAGTGGTTGTGAATGTTGTAGGGTACAGTTTTAATATTACTTGTGCTCTGAAAGTAATTCTTTGTCTAGACCTGGGAGCTCCTTAAAGGTGGCCAGCTCTTACACACACAACCAAGCCACCTTGTACTGTATTACCTTGTACTGTTACTATGTCAAATAAACAATTTGCGGTTAGCAAACCTTTACTACGTTCAAGAAACTTCTCTGTGTCAGACTCTCTTTTTCTAGCAATCACCAATAAGTCTCAGTAAATGTCTTGGTTGACTTACTCACCTAGTCTACTAGTGTGCAATGGAAAAGGCTAGAGTCTATGTTGTTTAGAACAAAGACCTGGATTGAATAAGTGCAGCATGCAGAGAAGCATCAATTTAATATAAACTAAGCCTTTGGCTTCATTGTTTATTTCCCTTTACACAGTAGTAAAACGTTGTGCATGCTGAATTCTTACCGTAATTGAAACGGTTACCCTTAGATAGTAATGGGAGATCACATTTCTGTATCAAAGAAATAGAACTAATAAGTCAGGGACGAAACAGCTAAGCGATCTGACCAAACACAAAGACAACCATAAAATGGAAAAAAGGGATGTAGATTAACAAAATTAGTTTTAAACAAGTGTTTATACTGTTTCCAACTAATTTTTGAACGGCAAGCCGCTACTCGTTTGGTCACCTAACACTTTCTGTTCTGTTTTAGAGGTTGACAGCATCCTTTTCCAACAAGATGAAAACCTCTTGATGTGAGATCTCTGGTCACAAGGCCATCCCTTGCTGGTGCGGCCAAACCCCCTGACACGTGACTATCCCCTTAATGTCACCCCCATGGGCTTTGCTACCACTACGCATTGAGTCGTGGAGAACACTGCTGTCTAACAGAATGGCAAGTGACAAATATTTCTGTCCCATTAGGTAAAGTACCATCAGAAAAGTGCAAATTAAGTGCATATATAGTGAAAAACAACAGGCATCGATGTGGACTTCACATTCCACTGTACAAAAAATGGAACAATCATTTTCTATCACTCCACAGGTATAATGATTTTTTTCTTCCTATTTTGTAGAGATATGAGACATCCATATTGATGGATTCATTTACATATTGCAATTACTTGATGGAACAGACATTTTGGGAATATGTTATTTTGATATACAAAAACGTATTGGAGTGCACTATAGCACCTTAATCCATGCCTTACTATACTTTAATAGTTCGTTCTTAAACTTCGATATCTTTTACCCGTTGAGGCAATATACACATACATTAACCAAACCTACAATATGTCTTATTGATCTAGTTTGGAATAAGGGACTGGGCTACAATTTCGAATCTGAATTGTAAATTTCAGTATTTTTGTAATCAAAGGATTTTTATATAACATAGTGGTATCGACTGCCCTCAAAGCTATAAAGAAAGAATGAGGTTAGGTTGTCATTCTTGTTCGTTTCCATTTCTTCTCCTTCACCTTAAATTCGTTGGTCGATTCTTCAACTGGTATCACAGTATGGGTCCTGTGATCCACTGACTCCCGGCATATCAAGCAGATCTCTTTCTTATCCACCTGACAATAGAGTTTCATTGGTTCTTGGTGCTTTTCACACTTCCTCCTCTTATCGCCTTCACTTTTACGATCTGCCTGGAGACGATTTGAAATGTCCACCATATTCTCCAGAACACGGTTGGATCTCAGAAACATCCATTTGGAGGTATTCCGACACTGGGGACAGGGGAAATGATTACGAAGCCCTCTCCAAGTGCGGGAGATGCAGGTCTGGCAAAAACTGTGCCCACACTCGATAGAAACAGGTTCTTTGAAGTAGTCAAGGCAGATAGCACATGTCAGTTCTTCCTGCATGTCTAAAATAGGATTGCTTTTTGCCACAGCCATACTGTAAGAAAAGGGAGAAAAAAGACAATTAGCTCTTCAGGAAGCACAAGTGAAATAATTTATGGAGTACATTTCTGTATGTAAATAAATAGAGTGCGTGGCAGAGCAGAATCTATGAGTAAAATACCTGCAAAGCTGCGGTCTTTATACCAATACGATTTTCTACATAGTGCTAACAATCATTGTTGAATTTGCAAACATAATATTTTCCAGTGCAAAAAATAAATCAATTTAAGGTACCCGTGGACATGACGTATAAAAAAAAAAAAAAAAAAAAAGAAAAAAAACAAGTAGCAGTCGCACGGTTTGGAATTGATTTCTCTTGATGTATTTTGGGTATTACCCAAAGAGACAGGAAAAGGAATGAATGAGTCTGAAAACAAACAAAAAGTCTGTGACATCACACGGGTGAAGAAATTAATTAGGACAGTGGGGCAGGACATATCCCAAGAAGAAATTATCATTGTTGAACAAAGACGAAAAGATGGAGGAGGAAACCAGAAAATATGTTGGAGCAACGTGACCTACAAAATATTGGTAAATACATTTCTTACTGTTATGCATCTTTCTGAGATCCATGACAGCACACAAAATTGGTTTATTCTCCTCCTCCCTGCGTGGTAGAGCGCCTTTGCCAAAGCATTTTAAAAGCTCCTCCCAGAGATCCCCAGTCATACGTTTAGCCTAGCTGCAATGGCTTTCCTCAAACTATCACAACATAAAGCACAAAAACTGTCCTCAAAAAGAACTCTTCGGGACAGGAAAAATTGTGTACGGTTATGGGACTCAGAGAAAGATAAATAATGGTAAGAAATATATACCTTTCTTAATCGACCCCCATGACAGTACACACGGTGGGAATGTAACAAGCAGTTCAAATTAAGGGTGGGAAGAGTCTTGAATGATGGCTTGCCAAACTTTTCTTCCTAGCCTCCTCCGAGGCCAACACATCAAACTTATAATGCCTAATAAACGTATTCCGTAAAGTACATGTAGCAGCTTTAGATATGTATCTTCTAATTAGGCAAGGGCAACATTGGCCCATGGAGTAGCAATAGTATGGAGTAGAATGGGCTTTAATCACTAATGGACAATCCAAGTGACTAAAACTTTATAGACTTTATAGATACACAGCTTGATCAATCTAGCAATGGAAAAAACAGAGGCAGGGAGCATCTTCTGTTACGGAGAACAGTACAATCGTTCTGAACTCCTATAAATCTGAGATTTAACAACGTAATGAGATAAGGTTCCAAATACATCTAAGCAATTAAAATATTCCTCTTTTGTACCCCTGCGACAGAATCAGGGAATAATTATATGCTGGTTCATATTGAAGGTTTATACTACCTTCGGACAGAACTAAAAATACAGGTTTCATAACTATTTTATGCTGGTGAACCCCGAAATAAGGTGCCTTACAAGATAAGGCCTGAAATGCTTCAATTCATCTGGCTGAATTATTAGCTGTAAGGAATACTGCTTTGAGGGTAAGCCATTTAACCAAAAGCTGAATTAATAATTTGAAAGGAGCAGAAGATAGAGCTTCCAAAGCAATATTTAAGTCCCAAGCTGGTAATAAGGGTCGAAGTCGCGTCTTGAGTTTTTAGACTGTTTTGAGGAAACAAAAAACGCCTCTCACTAGCTAAAGAGGTATTGAAGAAAAACGCCTAAGGTTGTAACTAGGACTTTAAGTGAATTAAGGCCAAGGCCTTTATGATATCCATTCAGCAAAATATCTAGTGCATGAGATTTGGCTTCCGCTGTATCTACAATTTGAGAGACACTCCAGTTGGATAAAATATTCCATACCCTATGGAAGGGGTGCGCAAACTGGGGGGTGTGAGATTTTTCTGGGGGGGGGGCGCAGCAGTTAGAGGCACCGCGTTCTTCCCCAATGCATTTAAATTAAATGCTGGGGGAATCGCATGAGACCTCTGCAAGTTCCCTAACCTTGATTTAGACGGCTGGTGTAGCGCGTCGCCATGGCGTCAAATGACGCCACGGGGTCACGTGATGTCACGACCTGCAGCGTCCTTTGACGCTTGATACAAGGTGAGCGGGGGACGGGGCGTGAGCAGTGAGGAAGAGCCGGCATGGGGGCGCAGTTTGCACACCCCTGCCCTATGGTATATTTTAGACGTAGATTGCTTTCTAGCGCAGTGCACAGTCTAGACTACCCTACCTGACAATCCCTTGTTCTTGAAATACCACCTCTCAAACTCCATGTCGTCAAGGCAAGGAATGCTGGATTTGGATGCCTTATTGGGCCCGGTGTGAAGAGATCCGGTAGGAGAGGTAAGCTCCAAAGTGTTTCTATGGACATCTTTAGAAGATCAACAAACCATGGATTTTCTGACCACAATGGGGCTATAACGATTACCTCTACCGTCTCTCCCCTGATCTTTGTCAGAACTCTCTGGATTATTTGGCAGAGCAGGAAAAATATTCCAATGTATTGACAATGCTTCTGCAAAAAGTTGCTCTCAAAATCTCAAACCAACAACAAAAGACCTGGAGTTTTGCATCTTCTCCTGTTGTCGAGGTCGATTGCCAGGATCCTCCAAATGGAGGTCATTTGATTGAACACCTCTTGTTTTAGAGACAACTCTCCTGGGTCCATCTTGTGATGTCTTAAGAAGTCCACAGAGATATTTTGATTACCCCAATATACCACTATGGTAACATGTCCCTAGCATGTACTGCCTGATTTTTTCTGTCCAAGTGTACTTGCGATACTTACTTTACCTGCAATGAGCTAATATAATCCCTTTTAATGCACTATGAATTGTGCACTGTTCCCTTCCCCCCCATTAGTATTTGCGATGCTGGGCCATCTCTACTGAACAGCTGCAGACTCGTGTATTTTCACCAGATTTCTTCTTGATTCGATACACTTTATCACTTTTTGATACTCTTCATGACACTGGTCTATTCATGTTTAATATTTAGTTTATAAATACTTAAGATTGGCTATTGAATACTATTGAGTATTGATATTTGATTGATACTTTATCAACAATATACACTATATTTCTTTGATCACAATTTGGTGCGCATTTATCTTTTTATTCATCCCCGATATATGCGATGCTTTGAGAAAAACATTTTCTGCCCAAGATAGAATATTTGACATTTCTTTGAATGCTCGTAAACTCTTTGTGCCTCCTTTATTGTTTATGTAAGCCCCTGTCGTGGCATTGTCTAAAATGACAGAGAACTGTTCCGTGAAGGAGAGGAGAGAAATGTATTATTACCTTAAAAATTCCCTGATATCTCAAGGACATTTATTGGGAGTAGGCGCTCTACCACAAACCCCTTTCCTTGGGAAAAGGTGTTTTCCAACAATCCACCCAAACCTCTTGAAAATTGGTACAGAGGGTGTGCCAAGTTCTGATCTGTAGGGCTATGCCCTACATGAGACTCAGAAGAGTTTCCCACCATCTCAAAGGAAAGATAGACGATTCTGCGGATCTTTGTCCCAATTTTTTTTTTTTTAATTGGTCTGAAGTGCTCCGATATGGAATTGCACCCATGTCACTGCTTCTATGGCCATGGTGAAGAAACCCAGCAACCTTGTACACAGGCCGGCTGAAATACAGTGGCTCTGACACAGCTCTATTGCTGCCTTGGACATCTTGAGGTCTTTTTCCAGAGGCAAGAAAACTTTGCCCATGCTGGTATTTAACTGCATTCCTCGAAACCTTAGGTTCCTTGAAGAGGATAGCGAACTCTTCTCCATATTTATGAGCCATCCAGAAATGTGGAGTTCTTGTCTTCCAGACTTAGTGGAGCCTGTCCAGTAGGTGGCAATGAGTTGACTGTGGAAAGCGGCGGAATGTCGTCGCATTTTCCATTGGTCAATTTATATGTCCCGCTCACGGGGCATCCCGAGCCGGCTTGACACGCCTCCTCCTCTGACGTCAGCCAAGAGATGAGCCCGTTTCTATTGGCTAGTGGGATAGGGTTCCCACGCTCTGATTGGTCGCTCCTCCTACCTCCATGTTAAGGATAGCTTAGCGGAGTGTATGTCAGGAGATGGTCGAGGCAGAGAACCAGACCTTCCAGTGACTTGTGTCGATGAAGCTAAGGCAGGCTTTTCAAAGTTGCACTGTTACAAATTGCAGAGCAGCCAGCTTCGTTTTGAAGCTAGGAAAGTCTGTTTCGCAGAGACTAAATCCTGTCTTTTGCGACCAAGTTCACAAATCGAATGTAACGGTTGCAGCTAGGACTTCAAGATGAAAAGAGGACCAGGAAAGCCAGGTGGATATCCCGATCAGGGTCATCCCACCGAAGTGGGCGCCCTGTGTCACGGGAGACCAGGTACTTACACATTTAAAACCGGGATCATATCATTGAGCAAAGCCAATAAGTAAAATAAATTGTAATTTATTCCGTAGAAACAGGCAAACACACATTGAATTACAATAGGCAGAAGAAGATACACTTACTGGGGGTCTGGGGTTGACAAACTGACTTTCCTAGTTGAAATAAAGTCTTTAACAGTCCAGTGCTGAAGTGGGGACTTAGAAAATATTCCGGTTTAAAAAGTCCTGCAGCCTTTTTCCTTGCAATCTCCGCAAGGCGTCTCTGGGTCCGGTCAGACCCGTTCTTGCCCTTATGGCAAATTGGCCTTCTGGAATCTCTTGGGAACACAAAAGAGAACAACAGCAGATAGACTTCTGGGATGGCGACTAGCTGTCTTACTATGTGAAGGTGAAAGAAACGGCGCTAACTCTATTAGTGTACACTTAAGCTATATAGTGAATTTTTAACAAAATCAATTGATTTATTCAACAATATTAATTTGCTCAAATGACGTGCAAATAATATTAAAAAGTTCAAACCCCCTGCTCAAACCCGGCGGGTGGGGACTGGGGTTCACTAGTCCCACAAATCGTCACTCTCCAGTTGTAATCCAGGGGGAGCATGGAGGGAAATAGAACAAAAAGACAAAAAACAATCTAAGTGTAGACAGTTTTTAAAGTTGTGTAAAATTCTATGTTTTGTCTTGGCTCGTATGTGATGCCTACTTACAAGATGTAAGTTAAAATCAAGCGGTTTTGACACACAATGGTCTCTGCTAGAAATGTTGTTCTCCACTCAGTGATGGGGTCTCCAATTCTCAGCTCAGCAACAATGTATATGTAAAAGAAATGATACCATAGTGCAGACCAGTACAATATAAAACTCGACTTTATAGGGATAAAAAATGAACACTTACAATAAAAACAAGTAATTTAAGCATGTATCACAATCATTGTGATCAAGGAGAGAAGAGTTTGTTAGCTTCAGGCTCACCCGCCTCCTCCGATGTGACTTAGTGTAGTTCACCTCTCTCTGGGACCGTGTGTCTCCGGCGGTGGACGGCGTCTTTCCGGGCTGTCTCCCCTCGTGGGCTCCCTCTTCTGTGGGTTGTTAGACTCCCATTTAGCAGATGTTCGCAAGTACTGCACTTGGAGCTGCCTCTCGGGTGGATGATTCTGCATCTCTCTCCGCCGGTGCGTCACTTCCGCTCCGTCCCGATACGTCACTTCCGGGCGCGGCTAGGTGAGTATCTGTATGGCAATCTCTCCTCTCTCCTCTCAGGACGGCTACCACTCTACGTGTTTCGCCAAAAAGGGTGTGTGGCTTCCTCAGGAGTGTACCGCCCCTTACTCTAAGGTGTCTTTATATATCCTCCACAATTGGTATTTAATCCTAAACACTTGTAAAAACCACATGGTCTGCACTAATTGCCATCTGTACATCTATATACATGGTGGAGCGCTTTTAATAGGAATCAAATCCTCTGTCTAATTGTTACGGTTTAACCTGTTCCTATCTGTATAGAAACGTGGAATGAGATGATAGGAAAATGTAATCCTATTGCTATTTTGATATGGATAATCCTGTTACATAAAGGGTAATAAAGTGAACTCAAATTTTGTCCACATTATGGAACTCATTAGATAGAAGCAATATGATGTTTTGCGGGTCAATTTTGATTAGATCTGACTTGATCATAATTGTACCTTGCAGGGAATAGGTTTCAACGCATGATTCAAATGTCAAAAAAGGGGGCAGAACAAGGGGAAAAAAGGGGAAAAAAATCTCATTTATGAACCCTAGGGACCTCAGATATGTTATTATTATTAAAATATTTTTACCTCACAATTATCAATGTGAGATATATACAAAAATTACATGGGAGCTCCATCATATATATAAATTCATATAATTTCATTGCATATTATACATTTATATTCAAGAGGGGTTGGTTGTATATTCAATATTCATATTTACAGTATAGACATGGAAGTAAAGACATGGAAGTAAATGCATAACCTTTGGTTGTATATTCGATATACCAAAGGTTATGCATTTCCCACCAGTTTATTTACTTCCATGTCTATACTGTAAATATGAATATTGAATATACAACCAACCCCTCTTGAATATAAATGTATAATATGCAATGAAATTATATGAATTTATATATATATGATGGAGCTCCCGTGTAATTTTTGTATATATCTCACATTGATAATTGTGAGGTAAAAATATTTTAATAATAATAACATATCTGAGGTCCCTAGGGTTCATAAATTAGATTTTTCCCCTTTTTTCCCCTTGTTCTGCCCCCTTTTTTGACATTTGAATCATGCGTTGAAACCTATTCCCTGCAAGGTACAATTATGATCAAGTCAGATCTAATCAAAATTGACCCGCAAAACATCATATTGCTTCTATCTAATGAGTTCCATAATGTGGACAAAATTCGAGTTCACTTTATTACCCTTTATGTAACAGGATTATCCATATCAAAATAGCAATAGGATTAAATTTTACTATCATCTCATTCCACGTTTCTATACAGATAGGAACAGGTTAAACCGTAACAATTAGACAGAGGATTTGATTCCTATTAAAAGCGCTCCACCATGTATATAGATGTACAGATGGCAATTAGTGCAGACCATGTGTTTTTTACAAGTGTTTAGGATTAAATACCAATTGTGGAGGACATATAAAGACACCTTAGAGTAAGGGGCGGTACACTCCTGAGGAAGCCACACACCCTTTTTGGCGAAACGCGTAGAGTGGTAGCCGTCCTGAGAGGAGAGAGGAGAGATTGCCATACAGATACTCACCTAGCCGCGCCCGGAAGTGACGTATCGGGACGGAGCGGAAGTGACGCACCGGCGGAGAGAGAGGCAGAATCATCCACCCGAGAGGCAGCTCCAAGTGCAGTACTTGCGAACATCTGCTAAATGGGAGTCTAACAACCCACAGAAGAGGGAGCCCACGAGGGGAGACAGCCCGGAAAGACGCCGTCCACCGCCGGAGACACACGGTCCCAGAGAGAGGTGAACTACACTAAGTCACATCGGAGGAGGCGGGTGAGCCTGAAGCTAACAAACTCTTCTCTCCTTGATCACAATGATTGTGATACATGCTTAAATTACTTGTTTTTATTGTAAGTGTTCATTTTTTAACCCTATAAAGTCGAGTTTTATATTGTACTGGTCTGCACTATGGTATCATTTCTTTTACATATACATTGTTGCTGAGCTGAGAATTGGAGACCCCATCACTGAGTGGAGAACAACATTTCTAGCAGAGACCATTGTGTGTCAAAACCGCTTGATTTTAACTTACATCTTGTAAGTAGGCATCACATACGAGCCAAGACAAAACATAGAATTTTACACAACTTTAAAAACTGTCTACACTTAGATTGTTTTTTGTCTTTTTGTTCTATTTCCCTCCATGCTCCCCCTGGATTACAACTGGAGAGTGACTAGCTGTTTTATACACTTTGGGACAGGCAGTCCCACAGCTTGTCCTCCAACCTGTGGCATGTGAATTTAATCTCCAACCACTCTCACACTTTGCCAGGTTTGTGAAAGCTGGCACCTTTGGCTTTAGAACAGTGAAAGAGCATGTGCACAAAATGCCATCTTTCCTCATTTACTATTCAAAGCCCCCTGCAGGCTGGGTGCCTCTAAGTCTAGGAAAAGTGACAACTGGCCAGGATAGCCTGTATTTCATCAGGCCACTGGCACTACACACCCCTAGCATCTGGTGTCACTTTGATCTAGTGACCTAGGCGTAGACTGGGCGGCTCCACACTATTAGCCATAAGCCCCTGCCTGAGTTAATGCATAAAGTTTAAACATATTTTAAAAACACAGCTGCTTAATAAAATATACTTTTATACTCTTCTTTATTAAAATGTGCTAAGTCTAATTGGTGTGGGAGATAGTTTTCACTGTTTTTTCCCCACTAGCCATATCGCTGACACTCAAACTTATTTTAATAAAAACCTGCTCAGCCGTATCTTAATAAAACCCTCTCAGTTGTATTAATGACTGTAGCACCCTGAACCCCTATACCAGTGTTAGGGTGACGACTAACATGCTTGATATACTTTATTAAATATATCCTAAGTCTTTTTTGTGTGCGGAATGGAAGGGAAACTAAACTGTTTTCCTTCTCCAGCCTCATCCCTGACACTCTGCGAACACACTTATTTTAATAAAAAACCCTCTGCCTTATTTTGGGGCTTGAGTAAACCCTAAACTCCTTATACCAGAGTTAGGGTGACTTGGGTAAGAACTGGGCAGCCCCTCCCGTTATATTAGGGACCCTTTGACTTTTTCAGTGACCCTTTTCCACCATGTGCCTCCTTTTATCTTTTCTGGTCTGTGCTGAAGCAGGACCTCCTAGTGGTGAATCGCAAGAACGCTTTTCATGGTAGGGTTTTGACCAGATCACTGCGCTTCAATGTAGCCGGGAATCTAACCTGAATCCTGGGTACATTTTTGGGGTCTCCAGTAACTTTGGAACCCCGCTAAATAGACACAATCTGAAAGAAGTTTCTCCGTCAAACGCACAGGCTAGAAATCGCATGGTCCCAGCACCCCAGGAAAGGCATAACACAGAAAAATCTTTGTCGCATAATTTGCACACAGTCACACATGCACAATACATGGGTCCAAGAGCTGACACTCTAGGACCCCCAGGTGGGCTTAACCTGTATTATAAAGCCGGGTTGCCCCCTTCCTGTCACACCCTGCACCCAGAAAAGCCTAGATTTTCCCCCAAGACAGTGTACTTTTAACTGTATATTGTGCCATTCTTCTTGTTGCACGTGGGTTTACCAAAATAAACTACATTTTGTTTCTACTACCGTGTTTTGCCTAATGCATGATGCCGGTACAAATATAAAAGGTGTTAAAAGTTCCTGGTCTTCTGTGACACTGCTTACTGCTAGAGCCTTGGTGAACGTTCTTAGCGCTGTAGCTAGTCCGAAGAGACGTTCAACAAACTTGTAATGAGTTTTTATTACTTAAAAATCATAAGTACTTCAGATGGGATACTCTTATAGGGATATGTAGACATGCGTCCTTTAGATCTATTGATGCCAGGATGATTCCGGATTGAAGAGTGTTGAGTATGGATCTTAGGGATTCCAGCTTCAAGGGACTGACCCTTAAAAAATTGGTTGACGAATTTAAAATCTAGTATGGGCCGGAACCCACCTGAGGCCTTGGGAATCACAAAAAGGTTGGAATAAAACCTCTTCCCTTCTTGGACCCGAGGAACAATAGGAATAATGCGTTGCTGGCACATTCTATGAATCACTTCCACCTATGCTAGCCTTTTGTCGTGTCGTTTGGGACAAGTTGAGATAAGAAAATAATTATTTTGAGGAATTTTGTTGAATTTTAAGACAGCCATTTTTCATGATCTGCAGAACCCATGCATCCCATTACTCTCTTCTGACGCACCTATTTTCATACTGGGAGACTTTACCATAGCTATTGACAATCCCATTGCCATCTCAGCTACCCATGTTCTCTCTCTAACCTCCTTCTATGTTCTCTGCCAGTTGACCACCTTTCCTCCTCACTGAATTGGCCACTCCTTTAACCTGGTTTCCTCCTGGTTCTGCTCTGTATTTAATTCCTCTATCATGCCTTTGTCTCTCTGAGCATCACCGTCTAACTTTTAACCTCACTCTACCCGCCACACACACACACCAATTTTCAACATCCCTACAAGCGATAAATAAAGCTTTTATTAACATTACTTAAAACATATTACTGATTGTGAGTGTAACAGTAATTAAAATAATTATGTGAGACGAACTGCCTATAATCCTTACTAAATAAATAAACACTCAGACATAGTGTACTACTTGTCGGGTGGTAAGGAATAGGAGGCAGATGCAGCACTGGTGAAAATAACCAACTAAGACCAGAACCACAAATCTAAAATGCACCAATAAATAGCATTTGTTTGAAAACCATGGGAGAATGATTGATTAGATCTAATGAGGTGCATTAAATAGTAACCAAAAGCTAGATGTAACCTCTATACCCAAACTGGGAGAAGTGTATACCAGGAACAAAGTACTGCCTTAATTATCCGAGTGTGATGTTTAATACTATAACAAAACTATTGGATTGTTGATATATAATACAACACCAAGTATACATAGGTTCAGATGCATGTATGTGTGATCATACTCAGAGTCACACATACAACTATAGTGCAGCATGGGCTTAAGTAAATCACCCATACAGTCCACTACAAGGTAGTACCAAGTAATAAGCTCCAAGGTATATTATAATATATTCTGTGATGGTTAAGTAAATATTCTGGTCAGCTGCAGTAACATCTAACTAAACTAAAACAGCTCCATGTTGGAGACTCATAACATCACTACGTGCCCAACGCACGTTTCCCTCCAGCTACGGAGCTTCCTCAGAGACATTTTTGCAAATGAGGGGAAGCGAAGCTATTTATAGGCAGACATCTCCATGGCAACGCGATATGAGAGTAGCGCATGCGCGGGCTGATAGAGCTTATTACTCTCAAATACTTACACTGCGCATGCGCTCGTTTCAATTCTAAAAGGATCGCAACATATATTTATTTGTATGTCCAAAGAGTGCCCTCCCAAAGCATATTACAGTCCATCTATAGATTCCATATCCCGTACAGCAGAGGCAGACTTACCTCCTCCGTGGTGCACGCAATGCATCAAGACCTCTCTGATAGCTACTGCCCTCAACCTTGCCAAGCAAACCCACTTCTCTTCACTCATACAAATGTTGTCCTGCAACCCTTATGCCTATTCGCCACCTTTAACACCCTCCAATGCACAACTACACTTACATACCCCTCAACCCTCACAGCCCGCGACATTGATTTAATCTTGTCTAAAGTAGGTGGCAATCAGACATTACATCTCCATGTCAAGCTCCACACACAACACATCTCTTATTGAACACCTAAATTCACGCTCAGCTCATTTCCCACTGTGATCGAGGATTAGGTCTCCGCACTCCTCTCATCATCTCGCCCTACAACCAACCTGCCCCCTTGATCCTATTCCCTCACATCGCCTCAGTACCCTCTCTGGCACACTAAGCCCCACCCTAACTCACCTTTTGAACCTCTCACACCTTCGGCACATTTCCATCTTCAAACAAGCACTCATCACGCCTTTTCTATACAAACCCTCACTTGACTCAACCTCCCCCTTTAATTATCGCCTTCTCTTGTTTCTCCTTTGCCTCCAAGCTACTTGAGTGACTGGTCTACAACTGCCTGACTCCCTTTCTCTCCCCCAACTCCCTGATTGACTCTTTGCAATCTGGTTTCCATTCTCTGCACTCCACTGCGACAGCAAAAAAAAAAGTGGACAATGACATACTCAGCTAAATTTAAAGGTCACTTTTCCCTACTAATTCTCCTGGATCTCTCTACTTCCTTCGACACTGTTGATAATCTCCTCTTGAACATTCTTCATTCCATTAGCCTCAGCGACACAGCCTTCTCGTGGCTCACGTCCTACCTTTCCAACTGCTCCTTCCATGTTTCCTTCTCTGGTGTTTCACCCTCTTTTTCTTTAGGAGCCCCACGAGGCTCTGTCATTAGTCCACTTCTCACTGTACACCTCATCTCTTGGTGATCTTCATTCCTCACAAATTCCTGCTGTCTCCAATCCTTAAATATAACCAAAATACTCCCTTTTCTCACTCATGATGCAAATACAATCCTAATCCTCTAATTTATCATGTCCCGCCTTGATGACAGCAACTTTCTCTTTTGTAGCATTCCCCTTGTCCGCCTATCCAACTCCAATCCATCAAAAATGTGCCTTCCAGACTAATCTACCTCATTCACCGCTCCACTACGCATATCCTACACTGGCTTCCTATAACCTCTAGAATTAATTCAACTGCGGTGTGGCTGGACTAGGGTTGGGGAACACACGTATTCAGTAATATCGAGATAACCTCCCGCAGTTAAAATATGGGAGATTACCATTATGGGATGCCCCTCCCTCTCTTACTCCTGGGGCACCTAACCCATTCCTCTGTCCCCCCTGGAACCCTTAAACCCCCTGCCATTCCTGCATTCCACCATTTCTCATCAATACGGCTTCCTTCACTTTAACATCCCCCTCATCCAATCATTCACACTTTAAAAAAAAAAGTTATTTACTAAAATAGATTTTTTTCAAAAATTCTTAAAAATGTTACCGATTTTTCGACAATTAAAAATTCTTGAAAATCTGTTTGAATAAATGTTTAATATTTTCATAAATGGTGAGTGATGTGATGAGGGGAATGTTAGGGTGATGGGAGCAGTGTAGGTGAGGAAAGGTGAAGTGCAGACATGGAAAGGGTTCGGGAATTAAGGGCCCTACTATAAGCGTATGCGACGGATTCAATCCATTTGTTTTGAAGCGACGTCGCGTCGCTGTCACTATAAGCACGCGTCAGTTGCATAGGCGATCTAGGGCCACAGAATCTGGAGAACATGCGACAGGGAGGCGTGCCCGTGGCATCACGTGAGTGGTTCGCGCTCATTGCCTGAACGAACTACTCACGTGACCCGGCCGTCGTGTGACAAAATGAAATTTTGTCGCGCAGAAAAATCATCCGCACCGTCGCGCTCTATGGCTGTCCTCATTGATGAATGCCCTTTTGTTCTCGTCGCCTGAGCAGTCGCACCAAGTATGGATGCAGTCTAACAGAGGCGTCATCAGACTGCTTTATCCAGGATGCATTTTTAGACCTTCTCAGAGGACGTTGCCGGTATACGTGCCAAAGCACAGTGACCGGATAGAGGCTGGATTAGACCTTACCAGAGGGTGTTGCTTGTATACGTGCCGTAGCGGAGTGAGCAGGTTATCCAGGATGAATTTGCAGACCTTTTCATAGGGTGTTGCTAGTATACACGCTATAGTGGAGTGACCGAATAGTAGGGAGTCCACCCCTGCAACCGCAGGGGCCTGTTAAGACTTCTAAGTTCTTCTTGTATCACTGGAGACTATAAGAATATGAGAAAACCTCGCTCAAAGCCTCTAGGTGAGGTGAGAGGTGAGAGTGTGTACTAAGAGGAGTACACAGAGAGTCCCAAATGGTGGCGCACTGCAGACCAAGATCAAGTTATAACATGGTCAAAATTTACAACTAGATGTGTTGAAATCCTCAAAGAGGTAGTAGCGGAGCACAGCGGAGTGGATGCAGGGGCTGAACACCAGGTAGATAAAAATCCTTTATTCCACGATCAACATCATGGTAGTGGATAGATAGACAAACTTCTCTTCTCAAACAGAGAAGTTTGTCTATCTATCCACTACCATGATGTTGATCGTGGAATAAAGGATTTTTATCTACCTGGTGTTCAGCCCCTGCATCCACTCCGCTGTGCTCCGCTCCTACCTCTTTGAGGATTTCAACATATGCTGATCATTAGCGTGACGCACGCTGAAGGAACATCCACTTCCACAACCGTGAGTACCCCAGCCTGTTCATTACGGCTGGGGGCTAATCCTTATGCACCCATATGCTTCCTAGGGGACTATACACTGTTCTCAGGTAGTCAGACATTTATCACTGACTTCACCTGGAGATACAGGTCCTGCAGACATAGGAAGGGGTTAATCTTATGGATTAAACGGTGTACATGCTATAGAAGATTGTTCCCTCCTGGATGTTAGAACACTATTTTGATACATTATCTGCATATAATTTTGCAAAGATTCCCACCTAGCTGAGCACGGTATTCGGGAGTTTATCTCCTATCTATCACTTACAACTAGATGTGTACAGTTAAAATATTTTATTGAAAACAATTTTTATCTTTATAAAAATACATATACATATATATATATACATATATATATATATATATATATATATACATGTAGAGGTATCAGTACCGTGTTAGCCGAGCTTCAATAATCAAAAAAATAAATAGATGATACCGTTCTGTGGCTAACGAAATGCTTTTATTTGTGCGAGCTTTCGAGATACACTGATCTCTTCTTCCGGCGATGTTACAATGAATGAAGCAAAAGGTAAACTTAAAAACAGTGTCTCTTGGAATGTTATCTGTGCTGTTCCTTCCCCTGGTGTGGATGTGTTTTATGGCTAGAGGTGTCAAAAGGTTACTGTGAATATATATATATATATACATACCTCCTAGTTCAAAAGAACAGGGTATATACAGATGCCCCGAAAAGGGATTTATGTTTATTTCAAAGAGATATCGTTCCTGGTACTAGTCTTTTATGTACATCATCCTTATATATAGTGTAGATGTGATATCAGGGTACTGATGTTGGGAGAAATTCCCTGTGGGTAAATCGTTTGTACCACAACAGTGTTACTGTTAACCTGTAAAATAAATCTACTCAGTGGTGTATGGTACACTGTGCAGTGATTTCAGTCTTATTCATTAACTGCGTTGCTGATTCATAAAAGACTAGTACCAGCAACGATATCTCTTTGAAATAAAACATAAATCCCTTTTAGGGGCATCTGTATATACCCTGTTCTTTTGAACTAGGAGGTATATATAATATTTTAACTGTACACATCTAGTTATAAATTTTGACCATGTTATAACTTGGTCTTGGTATGCAGTGCGCCACCATTTGGGACTCTCTGTGTACTCCTCTTAGTACACACTCAGTTTTATTTTGTATCACTGGAGAGAAATGTCTACACACATCGGGATCTCTGGTGGGAGGAGCATTTTAAATGCTTTGGCAAAAGGAGTTCACGCCTTCCTACCACACAGGAAGGTGGGGCATAAACCCCATTGTGTGTACTGTCATGCAGGACGATAGAGAAAAATATATAAAGTTAGGTCTGGAAATAATTGGACACTGACAATTTTGGCTCTGTACGCCACCACAATGGATTTGAAATGAAACAACCGAGATGCAATAGAAGTGCACTTTCAGCTTTTATTCAAGGGGTTGAACAAAAATATCGTATGAAACGTTTAGGAATTGCAACCATTTTCATACACAGTCCCCTTATTTCAGGGGCTCAAATTAACACAATCATAAATAAAATGTTCATTTTTAATACGTTGTCGAGAATCCTTTGCAGGCAATGACTGCTTGAAGTCTGTAACGTATGGACATCACCAAACGCTGGGTTTCCTCCTTTGTGATGCTTTACCAGGCCTTTACTGCAGCTGTCTTCAGTTGTTGTTTGATCGTGGGTCTTTCTGCCTTAAGTTTTGTCTTCAGCAAGTGAAATGCATGCTCGATCGGGTTGAGATCAGGTGATTGACACGTCCATTGCAGAATATTCAACTTCTTTGACTTAAAAAAACTCCTGGGTTGCTTTCGCAGTATGTTTTGGGTCATTGTCCATCTGTAAAGTGAAGCACCGTCCAATCAACTTCGCTGAATTTGGCCGAATCTGAGCAGACAATATATCCCTATACACTTCAGAATTCATCCAGCTGCTTCTGTCTTCTGTCATATCATCAATATACACTAGTGACCCAGTGCCATTGGAAGCCATGCATGCCCATGCCATCACACTGCCTCCACCATGTTTTACAGATGATGAGGTATGCTTCGGATCATGAGCCGTTCCAAGCCTTCTCCATACTTTTTTCTTCCGATCATTCTGGTGCAGGTTGATCTTAGTTTCATTTTTCCAACGAATGCTGTTCCAGAACTGGGTTGGCTTTTTTGATATTGTTTGGCAAAGTCTAATCTGGTCTTTCTATTCTTGAGGCTTATGAATGGTTTGCACCTTGTGGTGAACACTCTGTATTTGCTCTCGTGAAGTCTTCTCATTATGGTGGACTTGGATAATGATATGCCTACCTCCTGGAGAGTGTTCTTCACTTGGCTGGATGTTGTGAATGGGTTTTCTTTACCATGGAAAGGATCCTACAATCATCCACCACTGTTGTCTTCCGTGGACGTCTAGGCCTTTTTGTGTTGCAGAGTTCACCAGTGCGTTCTTTTTTTCCTCAGAATGTACCAAACGGTTGATTTGGCCACTCCTAATGTTCCTGCTATCTCTCTGATGGATTTTCTTTTTTTTGCAGCCTAAGGATGCCCTATTTCACTTGCATTGAGAGCTCCTTTGACTGCATGTTCTGGGTTCACAGCAACAGCTTCCAAATGCGAAGGCCACACCTGGAATCAACTCCAGTCCTTTTACCTGCTTAATTGATGATGAAATAACGAAGGAATAGGCCACACCTGTCCATGAAACAGCTTGAGTCAATTGTCCAATTACTTTTAGACCCTTGAAAAAGAGGGGGCTAAATATTAAAGAAATGTAATTCCTACAATTTGGATGTGAATACCCTCAAATTAAATCTGATAGACTGCACGTTAAGCCCATATTCATTATTTAACTGTAACTTGAATTTATTTTGGTACACAGCCGAAATAACAAAACTTGTATCAGTGTCCAATTATTTCCGGACCTAACTGTAACATCCTCTTCTTTTTTTAAGACTTCATTAGAAATGCTAAATTAGGCATTCATCACTTAAACTTCATCCTATTGACGTCTAGTGGGAAAATAAACGCCATCTTAATTTCAGTAATAGCCTCAAAAATAGACTTCTCCAGATTGCAATATCACAAAAAAAAAACCGGAAGAAAATATCACATTAAAAAGCACAAGGAATACTGTCAAATGGCTACAGTATCTGGGACTGCACATTTAATTGTCTAATAAATAAACTGCCATCCTTATATAGGTTCAATTGCCCTTATACTAACATTACTTATTTGCTCCTGCTGAAACATAAATGTGTTTCTACTTATGTCTGGCTGATGGGCAGCATGATTATTGAAAACAAAGCAACTAATGTAGAAATGTACAGATTAACAATTTGCTGATAGACTTTAGTTTTATTACAAACAGCAAGGATGTAGAGGAGCACAGCAGCGTTTCCCAGCAGCATACCAGCTAGTAGATCGCCAAAAAATGAGGGTAACTCCAAACAGGGATAAGTATTAAAAAGGGATTTAATGGTGAGTTACAAGAAACAAACAATGGTAGGAACGCACCTACGCGTTTCGTCCGTAAAGGACTTTCTCAAGGTGACTTTCTTTAGTTTTATTACAAATTAAGAATTTGCAAAGCATTAATTTACTATGAAGACATTGAAAATTTAGATTGTTTTTATAATTGTGTCAATTATCCACATTTAAAGCAGCAGTCCGGACCAATAGCCTTTTTTCCATTTAAAAAAAAAATAAACTTTTAGAAATTTCTTCTTGCCTTTTCCAACACTGTCTATTACTAAAATCCAATGTGCAATGTGCCTGAGAGAAACAATTCGGGGCAGAAAACAAACATATGACCAGTGCAGAAAACCTGCCAAGGAGCAGTTCTGATAACTATCAAGTGAGTTATCATATCTGGAGACATTAAAGTGATCAATCACTGTAACTAAACTGCAAAAGTCAGGCTGTATGTAGGAGGTAGCCCGATTGAAATTGAAGCGGAGCCCCCTCGCCTTATAGGCTGCGCTTATAGTGCCGGTGATGGCGACAGCGACATTGCGTCAAAACAAATGCATCGTCGCCGTCGCGTGCGCTTATAGTAAGCGCGGCGGCTTGGACGGGATCACTGGAACTCATCTCAATTTGATTTTTTCAGCGGACGTAGCCTGACGTCACCGGTACTATAAGCGTAGCCTAAACGTTTCCTACATCCTGGCACCAGTCGCACCTTGTTCAACTTTGCGAGTCAAATTTCTTGGTCATTTGAATTTTTTTAAACAGCCGATGAGTGTTGTAAATGGTGTCTGTAGAAAAGTTCAATCACCTCAAACAGTCATACGTATTTTCTATTTTGGAGATTAAAGCAGCAGTCCCCCTTATACGACTTTCTTTTCTGGAGGTTTGGGAACCATGGGGATCTGAGAGCTGAAACTATTTTCAGCCCCGGGCAGACCCCGATTTCCAATATACTCAAATCATAAAGTAGCACGTCCCGGTCCCCTCCAAGTGAAAGAAATGGCGTTTAAATCATGCGGGCCAAATAAAAATACCAGGATGAACTGGCGCGGCCTGCACTTATGATGTAAAACTAGGTGGTCCCAGAAGCTGAAATGAATGTGATTTAGCTCTGGGGTCCCCGTTTCTTACCTTGGTTGGGAAAAAGGGGGAGTTTGGGATGGGAAATGCTGCTTTAAACATCTGCATAGTTTAACAAATTGGTCCCAAAGGGATAAAAAAAAAAAAGACCCTCCAATTGCATGCACTATTTGATAGTGTATGGTTGATAAAGGTAAGTAATAGCAGTAAATATGGCTCTTACCGGATAAGTAGGGTCTTGATAAAATAAAAAATAATAACATTTTATTACATCAAATTTCATATATGTGACAATGTGAGAAAATAAAAAACATTTGTTTTTAAATCCCGTAGAGGAGTAGCAGTATGGGTTTTCTTAATACCGAAAATTAGTAGGTAATTAAAGTTTATATATTTTTAACCTAATAGGTTAGATCCCAATACTACTGCGACATCAGCAGACAACTGTTATATCCTATTGGAATCTGGGAATATCTTTAGTTGCAGTTCAGGATAATATGGCACTGTATTGGTGCAAAGATCAAAGTGACTCAATTGTATATTCTTTATACCAGATAGCAATAAAGCTCAAATGTTAAGTTAAATACTTAATCATATGGTGTCTCATAGTTTGCAATAGCATAAAGTATAGCTCCTTACTTCTAGTCTATAGCATAGATAGTATACAACACAAAATATTCTATTTTGACAAACAGTAGTAGTATCTCTTGTTTAGAGATGTTTTGTGCATTTAACCCTCTGATTGTCTATCTTCATGTGGAGTTGCACAAGTGTGTCTGAATATTTATTGAGTGTAATTATGGAGAAACTTTGTTGGTAAAGAGTCCACCAGAGCAAACACATCCCCAAATCTTGTAAGGTTTGGATGATATTGATATAGGAGTCATATGTGTAGTAGTACTTCCCCCTAGTGTCACATAAATTACCTGCCTGATAGAGGTTACTTCAAATCTCCAGATAAATCGTTAGTATCAAAATAACACCATTGATATTCAATTATGACAATAGTTCACTACGTTAAATGGTAAAGTGTCTAAACCTTTAATAGGTGACACTTCCGTGTGTGTGTGTAGAGAATACATGTGTCTCAGAATAGGTGTAAGATATCTAGCTAAGAGAAGAAGTTTGCTGTAATTCAGACCAATCTATACAAGCATATGTAACCGCTCTGCCACGGCGGGTCAGAGACAGAGGGGGCAAGCATACAGGCAATGTTCCCAGTAGCTGATGTCGCACTCCGATGACGTCACAGGTCGTGACGCTCTACTTCATCGACGCACATTTCACGACTCCTCCCCACCTGAAGCGAGTAAACCTTGCGAAACGTGCATTTATTGCTATCTGGTATAAAGAATATACAATTGAGTCACTTTGACCTTAGCACGAATACAGTGCCATATTATCCTGAACTGCCATTAAGGATATTCCCAGATTCCAATAGGATATAACAGTTGTCTGCTGATGTCGCAGTAGTATTAGGATCTAACCTATTAGGTTAAAAATATATAAACCGCTCCTAACGGCTGCCATTCCCCCCACACGTCCGCTGCCATGCCGCTCGTGCGCACTACTAATGGCGACGCTTACGGACTTCTGCACATGCGCAGAAGCGGCTGGCAGCGGCGCCGTTCCCCCAACATGTCCGCTGCCATGCCATGCTCCCCCTCAAAATTTAATCGCCGCCGCCGCCACTCCTAACGCTCCCCCACACCGGACGCCATGGCTCGGAGACCCGGTGCCGGACCGCAGCCCGAGGAGATACAGCCACTCCTGACTGCCGCCGTTCCCCGCCCATTGACATGCCACGCATGCACGGTAGTAATGGCGACGCTCAAGACGCCATGGCTCTCCTCACAGGGACACTGCAGCCCACACTGCTCCCCGGGGCCCTATGCAGGCCCTGATCTCCCGCGGCCTCTCCTCCCGGTGCATGCCCGTGTCCCTGCAGGCCTCCCCCGGCCGAGGCATGGAACGGCTCCTGCTCCGGTAACAGGGGGTTTGAGTGCGCTGCGTCCCCCACAGCACCGTCAGAAGGGGCATCGCTGCAGCGCTCCCCTCCGAGCCGGCTCCAGCTGACGATGACGCGCTGCCCCCCTCCACCCGCCGCCTCTGCCTCCATCGCCTCTGTGCCGCGATCTGGTAGGAATGGGGGGGGGAGGGGACTGCAGAAAGGGGCTGAGGGGAGGACAAGGGTGCTGGGGGCAGGAAAAGGGTGCTGGGGGCAGGACAAGGGTGCTGCAGGGAAAGGATAAGGGTGCTGCAGGGAAAGGACAAGGGTGCTGCAGGGAAAGGACAAGGGTGCTGGGGGGAGGACAAGTGTGCTGGGGTGAGTCAGGAGAGAGGGGGGCAGGACACCCAGACACACATTGACTGACTGACTGACACACACACACAGACTGACACACAGACTGACACACACAGACAGACACACACACACACACAGACTGACACACATTCACACACAGACTGACACACACAGACTGACACACACACACACAGACTGACACACATACACACAGACTGACACACATACAGACTGACACACACACACACAGACTGACACAAATACACACACGCACACACTGACACACGCACACTGACTGACACACATACACACACTCACTGACACACATACACACACAGACTGACACACACACACAGACTGACTGACACACAAACACACACGCACACACTGACTGACACACGCACACTGACTGACACACACCCACCCCAGTGATGCGCCGAACACCGCCCCTGAATAATGTGCCTACCCCCCCCACTCAACATCCATGATGCTGGTACTGCTGCCAATAAACATGACCCCGCCAATCAAATTTACTCATGCTCTAAGCAGTAATAATATTATTGTTACTTTATATGTTGCTGACAAC
The DNA here is from genome assembly GCF_040206685.1 of Ascaphus truei. NCBI lineage: Eukaryota > Metazoa > Chordata > Amphibia > Anura > Ascaphidae > Ascaphus > Ascaphus truei. The sequence continues at coordinate 340,626,111 of NC_134485.1, forward strand.
ACACAAAGAAGTTTCACTTAATATGCGCGTGCACAGCACACACAGCTTTTTTTTTTATCCCCTTGGGACCAATTTGTTAAACTATGCATATGTAATTTTCCTCTATTGCACCTTGATTTATATAACACTTATGTAATGGGAGAGCAGAATAGAATATTTCTTTTGTTTGCTTTAAACATCATGAAACACACAGAACCCCAGCAAGCTCATTTTGGGAACACCTGAGCACCCACAAAATATATATGTATATAAGTGTCAAAAAGGAGAGCTATTGAGCGTGGCAAATGTATACAACAAGCGACAGAGAAGCCCAAGGCTTACAATGCTTTGGCCAAAGGGTTAAACTAAATGACCCTTTTTCAAGAGAATATAGAAGTATTTTACTGCGTATTTTTGTCATATTGGATGTAGCATTGGGCTTCTCTGTCGCTTGCTTTAAAGATGATGTCTGTTTTTTGGGGGTTTTTTTTTTAAGTCAGTAAGCAACATTTTACCTATAAAACATGCCACGGTCCTTAGTTCACTTGTCCAATGAGGAACAGACCGTTTGGGGCATAAACCACTCTCCCAATTCAAGTAGACAAATCCCGACAGGAACATAATCTACAGCGCTCTGCAAAATAACAAAGCTCCCCCCCCTCCCCGTCTGCAACTACAATAGAGAATGATAAAGTAAGCACAGCCCCAGTGTCCGTCCCCCAACAGTCACACACAGATCAGCGTCCCCCCTCCTGCACAGTCCTCTGCCATTAAACAGCTGGTTACTGCGCATGTCCTGCGGTGTCCGGGCTGCTTAATTATTCGCCGTTACACTCTCCCTCGTGGTTTGGTGACCTCGTCTGGTAGTTAACCCTTTCGCTGACAGAGCAACTGAGTGTAATGTGTTGCGGGTCCACCGGGCAACACAAGGGGTTAAAGGGACACTTTTAAAGCCAGCAATCCCACCTGGTACTCGCCGAGCCGCCGTGTCGGTGTCCTCGGATGGGTGTGGGTGCGCTGGAGTGATGTGGCCGAGGTGCGCAGTGATGTGGCCGAGGTGCGCAGGTCTCCGCTGAGAAGTGATAATCACACGCCTCACTATGTGGAATCAAACCGCGTGACCCCCTCTGTACGGTGCCCTTGAAGGGACAGTTCGAAGCGTCGGTGACGTCGACATTATTATTTTTGGCCAGTCCACTTGACAGCGCTATAAAAACTATGTTGTGTTTTGTAACGGGTATCTCAGCTCACATCCTCCTTCACACCACAGATAGAGGGAATGGAGGGTCTGCAGTGCTCGTTAATTATACACCCAGTGACTACAGTACCTTGTTTAAAGGTGCAATTCCTCCCACATACACTTATTTTATTTTTTAAAGAAACGCAGGAATGTAATTATTCAGCACTCTGTTTTTGTTATTTATTTAATTTGTCCATAAAATTGACGTTATAATCACAAACCAGATAGGGAGGAATTGACATTCATTTTGTTCTGTCCCATAAAATCTAAACTGACTGCAGTCACACACTGAAGCTCCACATACTCAGATGGCAGAAGTTAGGGGGTTTATGGACTAAAAAGTTCCAATGATTACCCATACTTTAAAAAAAAGTTAAATTTTTGAGGCTTACCTAGTAAGCAGTTGATTGTCAAGGTGAATGATCTTTACGCTATATGGGTAGCATTGGGCTATCTGTACGATCCGAACTACTTTGAAGCTGTCTTTCATCCCGAAGAAGCATACCCTCCAATTGTATCTATTTACAAGATACTGTGCTTATTTTCTACCCTGTGCCTATTAAAATTCCGTCCGGCTCCTGGGGTCTGGGCTTGCGACAAATTTCGCTGCGCAACAGCTTCATCAGGAGTCAATCCTGATGAAGCTGATGGGCAGCGAAACGTGTTGATTCTGGACCCCAGGAGCAGGGTGTGTTTCATCCCGTAGTTTAGGATGGAACCGGAAGTTGTGACCCGATCAGCACATGAGACGCTAGCAAACAGCAGAGGCGCCATTACCAACGGAGGCGGTGAGATCGCAGCTCGTTTGCGGCACGGGAGTTACTGAAAAGAATGTACGCTACAGCTTTTACATTTTATAAAGTATTTGTTACACAACCTACCCTATGAGGTTCTACATTTTTATCTTTTAAGATTATCCACACGGAACGATCTACATATACAAAGAAAGTAGCCACAGTTTGGATATGCAATTATTAATTTAACAACAAAGAGTAGACATTTCGGAAGAGCCAAGATCTCAGCCTATATAAACATTTGTTAAATGTTAGAAAAAGACTAATGATAGACAGCACTGATACGCAAATTGCAGGGTGCAAACTCAAGGAACAAAAAGAAGGACCCAGTTCCTCCTAGATAATTACAAAACAGTAATAATAGTTCCAGCATTCACTGACTGATGAAATAAAATCTAAAAAAAAGGTAAATGCCAAATCAAAGAAGTATTTAATATCTACACAAGTTAAATACACAGAGTGATGTGACCCATACAAGATAATCTGAAATGCACAATACACACAAAAGTAGTACAAAAAAACGGTGATAAAGAATGCAAAAGCAAAAATAGGGAAAAAACACAGGGGGGCACAAAATGGTGATAAACAGGGGGGCAACATTTCGGGGACAAACCACTTCCTCAGGCCCGTTCCCTCAAGTCCCCAAGGGGACACTGAGGTACTTCCCTTGCCCCAATGCCCCAAAAGGCAGTTACCCTTGCAGCAGGAGAGAAGTGCTTGAGATTATGAGTGACATATACCCTGTGGTTTGATTCTACACTTGTTATTCTCTCTAGTGCTATATCAGATTCTAGCATTTATTACCTTAAGTTTGTTCATGCACTAAGATTGTTAGGGTTACTGTCTTGCGTTTTTGGGGCATTGGGGCAAGGGAAGTACCTCAGTGAGTCCTGGAACTATTATTACTGAGTTGTTAAATGTTATTGCACTATATTTGTGTATTTTTATTTATTTCCTCTTTTGTGCCTTCTGATTGGTCCCCTTAGCCATGGAGAGAAAATATTTGAAACTTGTTCCAGATCACAGATGAATTTACAATGCATCTAATCTCAGATGCACTATTAGAGAAGGTTGGTGTTCTTTACATCTAATCTCAAAAGTGCTCTTAGAGAGGGCTGGGGCTTCGCTGAATTTCACGAGGGGGATTTAATACCACTTCTATTGTATGTATAAAAATATATAAGAGAAGGAGCCGTGTACACCAATGAGAGATGCAAGAAAAACTTAGTGCAAAAAAATAATTTTAATGACTGGGCACAGTCATATAATATCCAACATTTCGGTGCCTAACACCTTCTTCCCTGATTAAGTTTTTCTTGCATCTCTTATTGGTGTGCACGGCTCCCTCTCTTGTATTACATGTAGTTACCCTGACTAGGTCCTTTGCCTGTAGCACCCAATTCCTGACCTCATTTTTTGGGGGGTATCCCAAGTTGCATATATCCTGATTTCTTTGTGTTTAGCTATAAAAAAAATTTATACAAATGAATCCATAAACATTTTATTGATATGATTTTTCCATATAGTACATTTTACATTATTGTGCCTACTTTGGAGAAGCTGCACACAAAAGAAAGGGGGGGCGCACAGCTAAGTAGTAAGAGTGAGGTGCTCTTCTAGGTAGGATACAATGGCATAGACTGGGAGAAAAAGAAACCTAGTGAATGAGCACTCAGTCACAGAATCAGTATGAATTATATTAAAATAATTTATTATCATTAACAAATATAAAATAAAGGGATTTAAAATAAACAGCATATAAAGTAACTCTGATCAAAATAACATTGCTGTAAGCTATGTTGACATGCATATGGAAGATATAACAGTCATGCAGTGCAATAACAGCTTGTTGGGATTAGGGGTTAATATTATTCACTGCTGTATTATAACTGCCTATTTGGCCAGTGATGTATGTGGGTGAGGTATATCCAACTAGTACAAATAAAGAAACTGGCCTACTGATAACCTAACTAATAGTAGGTATATAGAATATATCAAGCAGAGATTATTATCTCCAAGGGGGCACGTAGCTACCAGTCCTTCAGTGGAGATAAAATACTGCATAGATATAAGGTAACAAGGCAGTTAAAAAGGGTTTCACAAAGGGATCTGCTGTGATCACCTATTTTTGTTAGATTAATAGGTGTCTTGTATATCGGGTCCCTGGATAAGGAAGTGTGTGTCAATTACATATGTCAGTAACACAGCAGCCGTAGGAAAGAGCAGCTATGCTGTAAGTGAGGGATAGACGTCACCCGTCCGGTAGCAGAATTACAGCAGACCAAGGTACATAGGCTGCTGCACTGGGGAGTGAATGGTGAGTATACCCTATCACCCGATCAATCCCAAACAAGAACAGTAGCACTGTATGAGTACACTGCTAATTTGAGAGATAGATGGTGATAATTGGGTCACAGTGGTATAGTTACCCACAGTAAATGGGTCGTTGTACTGGGAGATTGACGGTGAATTGATCCAATCACCCAATCAATCCCACATGACTGTTTGTGCAGATTTAACAGTAAATAGATGATGCCATAGATCAGGGGTGAGCAAACTTTTTATGCCGAGCCCCCCTTTTCATTTATGAAATTTCTCGGGCCCCCCTGCCTAATGTAATCAAAATCACATGACGTCAGTGCACATGAGCTGGTTCAGCCAATGAGGGCGCACCAGCTTTGTGACGCGTCCGCCACGCGTCTACAATCTCCTGCAGCCAAGTTCACAAATCGCTTGGGCTGCAGGTGTGCGCGCAGGCAGTATACTGGTATTGGATCACTGTTTATTTCATTGTTTGCTGGCATCTGGTAATATGTTTTTTTCTGGTGCACAAAGGCAATACATTTGAGGGGGCATTCATCCACCTCTTTGCTACATCCCTTCCCTCTCCCGCACCCCTTTTTTTCCTTCTCCCATTTGCTTTCCCCAGTGTCATCCACTCCTACCTACCAGTTTTATTTATTATTTATTTATTCCCGTTTTAAATGTTGCCCAGGGATCAGGGACCCCCATAACCAAACTCAAGGGGAGTACTGATGAATCTCCCCTGCTGATCAATACTCCAAAGTGACCCCCCTGACCCAAAGAAGATGACTCAGCCCCCCAAAACTCATCCTCCCAAGCCCCTCAATTCTGCCATCTCTGCTTGACCTTCATCCCTCTGTTTAGCCATTGTGTCTCTCCCTCCCCCCAGTGTCTCTCTCTCACCTTCCCCCCAGTCTCTCTCTCACCTTCCCCCCAGTGTCTCTCTCACCTTCCCCCCAGTGTCTCTCTCCCCCTCCCCCAATATGTCTCCCACCTCTATGTCTCTCCCTCCCCTCAATATGTCTCCCACCTCTCCATATCTCTCCCCCCAATATTTCTCCCACCTCTCCATGTCTCTCTCCCCCTCCCCCAATATGTCTCCCACCTCTATGTCTCTCCCTCCCCTCAATATGTCTCCCACCTCTCCCCCCAATATTTCTCCCACCTCTCCATGTCTCTCTCCCCCTCCCCCCAATGTCTTCCACCTCTCCATGTCTCTCTCCCCTCCCCCCAATGTCTCCCACCTCTCCATGTCTCTCTCCCCTCCCCCCAATGTCTCCCACCTCTCCATTGCTCTCTCTCCCCCTCCCCCCAATATGTCTCCCACCTCTCCATGGCTTTCTTTATTCCCCCCCAATATGTCTCCCACCTCTCCATGGCTCTCTTTCTGTCTCCCACCTCTCCATGGCTCTCTTTCTGTCTCCCACCTCTCCATGGCTCTTTTTATCTCCCCCCAATATGTCTCCCACCTCTCCATGGCTCTCTTTCTCTCCCACCAATATGTCTCCCACCTCTCCATGGCTCTCTTTCTCTCCCCCTCCCCCATATGTCTCCCACCTCTCCATGGCTCTCTTTCTCTCTCCCTGCCCCCAATATGTCTCCCACCTCTACACACACAACACACAAATACTTACTTTCACTTTTAAGCCTGCTTCAGTCCCCCATGTACGCTGAAAACTGGGACAGAAGGAGGAGGGGATGTCTGTGTGCAGTGAGAAGCCCCGCTTCTGTCCCCGCCCCAGCTCTGCCCGCCCCCAGGTTTCCCTGCAAGCAGCCCGCGCCCCCCCTACATAATCTAAATAACAGTTTGCGCACCGCTGCTAGATGTACTGATCGGCTTCTCCTGCACAGACCACAAGGATGTTACACCAGAATAAACACTGTTGCAATAGTAGCAGAGTAAAATGTATCAAGCATTCAATACCAGCGCTAACATAGCCTAGAAAGTAATTGACACTGACTGTGCATGCATTATCCCCTACATACACACTGATCATGGATATATCAGTGCTGATGTGCTCGAGGATAAGCCTAGAATACTGTAAGCAATGAAAAATAGCATTCCCTATTAACCATGGAGAGCCTGCAGTGTATAAGGATATATGCAGGATCGTATTAATAAAGGTAGACGCCGGGACTCCGCAACTGAGATAAAACGTAAGTAAATGTTGCAGCCGCTATGGTAGCGTCCCGCGTGTGTGGGGGAGTGTGGCCAACGCTCGTGTTTCAGGTAAGAACGCTTATTAATACGATCCTGCATATATCCTTAAGGCCTCGGCCATGTTTACCACTTGCTGGCGGAAGCGTGCTGACGCGCGCTCCCGCTGAGCACTGAGCCCCTACAGCCGCAATTAGAGCGGCTTTAGTAGGGGCTCACCTGCGCTTCCGCGCGCTTGCGGAAGTGCAGGTCTGAGGCCTCGTTCAGGGTGCCAGAGGCAGGAGTTGGAGGGCGGGCGTTCACGAGGGCGGGCGGCAGTCTGCTGGGCGATGTGTGTTCATCTTCCCCAGCAGACTTTTTCAGGAGTTGAGGAGGCGGGGAGTGGGCGGGACTACAGACCTGAGGTTAGGGATCCAAGTTGCAATCTTGAAATCATTCTCAAGAATGATTTCATTGGCTGCCGAGGTCCCAGTGACACTGCTGCAGCTTCAAAAAACGACTTGGTTTGTTTATTGAAACTGTAGCCAGCGTCAACTGCGTACTTCGGAGACAGGGCAGCTGCTACCCTGACAACCAGTATTCAATTTGAATACATTGTGTCCCACGGCAGCTCGCACGTCAGATGGCCCGCTGACAGCGCGTGCAGTAAGCACCCGCTTTCCCTGAGCCTCAGCGCGCCTCAGCGAGCAAGCAGGGAGCCTGGCCGAGGCCTTATACACTGCAGGCTCTCCATGGTTAATAGGGAATGCTATTTTTCATTGCTTACAGTATTCTAGGCTTATCCTCGAGCACATCAGCACTGATATATCCATGATCAGTGTGTATGTAGGGGATAATGCATGCATAGTCAGTGTCAGTATCAATTACTTTCTAGGGTATGTTAGCGCTGGTATTGAATGCTTGATACATTTTACTCTGCTACTATTGCAACAGTGTTTATTCTGGTGTAACATCCTTGTGGTCTGTGCAGGAGAAGCCGATCAGTACATCTATCTACCACAAGGATGTTACACCAGAATAAACACTTTTGCAATAGTAGCAGAGTAAAATGTATCAAGCATTCAATACCAGCGCTAACATAGCCTAGAAAGTAATTGACACTGACTGTGCATGCATTATCCCCTACATACACACTGATCATGGATATATCAGTGCTGATGTGCTCGAGGATAAGCCTAGAATACTGTAAGCAATGAAAAATTGCATTCCCTATTAACCATGGAGAGCCTGCAGTGTATAAGGATATATGCAGGATCGTATTAATAAAGGTAGACGCCGGGACTCCGCAACTGAGATAAAATGTAAGTAAATGTTGCAGCCGCAATGGTAGCGTCCCGCGTGTGTGGGGGAGTGTGGCCAACGCGCGTGTTTCAGGTAAGAACGCTTATTAATTCGATCCTGCATATATCCTTAAGGCCTCGGCCATGTTTACCACTTGCTGGCGGAAACGTGCTGACGCGCGCTCCCGCTGAGCACTGAGCCCCTACAGCCACAATTAGAGCGGCTTTAGTAGGGGCTCATCTGCGCTTCCGCAAGCGCAGGTCTGAGGCCTCGTTCAGGGTGCCAGAGGCAGGAGTTAGAGGGCGGGCGTTCGCGAGGGCGGGCGTTTGCGAGGGCGGGCGGCAGTCTGCTGGGCGATGTGTGTTCATCCTCCCCAGCAGACTTTTTCAGGAGTTGAGGAGGCGGGGAGGGGGCGGGACTACAGACCTGAGGTTAGGGATCCAAGTTGCAGTCTTGAAATCATTCTCAAGAATGATTTCATTGGCTGCTGAGGTCCCAGTGACGCTGCTGCAGCTTCAAAAAACGACTTGGTTTGTTTATTGAAACTGTAGCCAGCGTCAACTGCGTACTTCAGAGACAGGGCAGCTGCTACCCTGACAACCAGTATTCAATTTGAATACATTGTGTCCCACGACAGCTCGCACGTCAGATGGCCCGCTGACAGCGCGTGCGGTAAGCACCCGCTTTCCCTGAGCCTCAGCGCGCCTCAGCGAGCAAGCAGGGAGCCTGGCAGAGGCCTTATACACTGCAGGCTCTCCATGGTTAATAGGGAATGCTATTTTTCATTGCTTACAGTATTCTAGGCTTATCCTCGAGCACATCAGCACTGATATATCCATGATCAGTGTGTATGTAGGGGATAATGCATAGTCAGTGTCAGTATCAATTACTTTCTAGGCTTTGTTAGCGCTGGTATTGAATGCTTGATACATTTTACTCTGCTACTATTGCAACAGTGTTTATTCTGGTGTAACATCCTTGTGGTCTGTGCAGGAGAAGCCAATCAGTACATCTATCTATGGCATCATCTATTTACTGTTAAATCTGCACAAACTGTCATGTGGGATTGATTGGATCAATTCATCGTCAATCTCCCAGTACAACAACCCATTTACTGTGGGTAACTATACCACTATGACCCAATTATCACCATCTATCACTCAAATTAGCAGTGTACTCATACAGCGCTACTGTTCTTGTTTGGGATTGATCGGGTGATAGGGTATACTCACCATTCACTCCCCAGTGCAGCAGCCTATGTACCTTGGTCTGCTGTAATTCTGCTACCGGACCCGGGTGACGTCTATCCCTCACTTACAGCATAGCTGCTCTTTCCTACGGCTGCTGTGTTACTGACATATGTAATTGACACTCACTTCCTTATCCAGGGACCCGATATACAAGACACCTATTGAGCTAACAACAATAGGTGATCACAGCAGATCCCTTTGTGTAACCCTTTTTAACTGCCTTGTTACCTTATATCTATGCAGTATTTTATCTCCACTGAAGGACTGGTAGCTACGTGCCCCCTTGGAGATAATAATCTCTGCTTGATATATTCTATATACCTATTATTAGTTAGGTTATCAGTAGGCCAGTTTCTTTATTTGTACTAGTTGGGTATACCTCACCCACATACATCACTGGCCAAATAGGCAGTTATAATACAGCAGTGAATAATATTAACCCCTAATCCCAACAAGCTGTTATTTCACAGCACGATATTTTGACCTACTGTACTGTTATATCTTCCATATGCATATCAACATAGCTTACAGCAATGTTATTTTGATCAGAGTTACTTTATATGCTGTTTATTTGAAATCCCTTTATTTTATATTTGTTGATGATAATAAATTATTTTAATATAATTCATACTCATTCTGTGACTGAGTGCTCATTCACTAGGTTTCTTTTTCTCTCAGTCTATGCCTACTTTGGAGAAGTAATTTACCGGGAAGCTCCGATATCCAACATTGGCATAAAAATATTTATTTGCTATGTGCCAAATGTTGGAGGATCTGAAGAAGAGTTTTGTTCCAGTCACAAGTATAGCTCAACCCCGTTATAACGCGGATCCGTTTATAACACGGTCTGAGCGTGGCTCCTGTTTTAAATTTCGTTTTGTTTTTATTTGCAAACTTAAATAACATCACAGGTACCAGCAGACTCGTTAACGGCTTCCACCAGCTTCTCCTGCACTGCTGGGAGAGCATGCTTGAGATTCTCCCCCACAAACAGACACACACAAACACACCTAGCAGATATTCCATCCCCTGTGCAGACTTGATAACGTCTGTGCACACAACGAAGGAGGATAATCTCTGGCAATAATGTAAATTTGCGAGAAAGAAATCGCTTTTTAGAGCTATTGATACAGTTCCCATCATCTGTTGCCCCCCCGCACTCCCCATCATCTGTTCCCCCCTCACAGCGCTCGTATACACCCTCAGTATACTACAGCACCCTTGGTATAATAATAGTTACCTTAACTATGAGACTCGGCCTGCTGAGGGGGCCCTGCAAACCGTAAGGACCTCTGGGGTTCCACTGACCGCTGCTGCACGCTATCTGAGGCCGCGGGCCAATCAGAATCTTTGGCGACGCGCTCAATCAACCAATCAGCTGTAACGATCCGGGAGTCACGCCGCCCTCGGCGTGCTCTCCACTTACCCGCTGTTCCGCCGGGTCCTCCCGCGCCTCCCTCCAGGACGCCGATCGCCATCTTGCCTAGGCGCGCGCGCGCACGTCAGCATTCCCCTTCTAGTGCCAGGTCTGGGCATGTGCCTGGTCACGCGCCCGCAGGTGCGGCCACACGGAGGCGCGGCCACACGGAGGCGCTCCAGCCTCTTAAAGGCACATCTCCACTTTTCAATGCTGCAATCAAATGTACCCTTTCTTCTAGGATCTATAGCCCCTCCTCCAGGAGCTCCTCTGGACCTATCCCTGTCACAGCCTGGCCCATCCACACCCCCCCACCTTGCTACTCTGCCATTGGACCCTCTTACCTATATATACCCTGCAGCTTCATTGACTCGTCGGCTGAGCATAGAACCAGTTGTTCTCATCACTCTCTGCCTCCCTAGTCCTGTCCTGTCCTGTCTTGTTTTGCAGTCTTCCTCGTGTACCGAACCGGCTTCCTCTACGACTCTCCGCACCTCTGGCACCCCGAACTTGGCATACGGCAATACGACTCTCCGCACCTCTGGCACCTCGAACCCGGCAAACGGTAAAACGATTACGTCTCTCTCTCTAACCCCGGACTTGGCTAACAGCACCCTCTACCATCCGTACCTCTCCTGCCCCGACTCGGACTCCCAGACCACTCTACTCTCAAGACGTGCCCTTGTGGCTGTGGGTGGCGTTATATCCTATCCCACCTCAGCACCGCGGTCCCGCCTCGTTTGTGGTGAGCTCGTCCTGACATTATGCTCAGCCCAACAAACATGGACCCCGCTGAGGTGGAGCATACTTTAAATTCTCACACGAATCTCTTCACCAGGCTAGAGACTTATCTGGAACAAAATGATAGGCGGATGGATTTGCTTCAGCAGATCCTTCATTCCCTTACCGTTCAAGCCCGAGCTTCAAGTCTGGGACCTTCACCCATGGCCTCTACAGCCTCCGCAACAGTCTTTGCATCTCCTCCGTCTGCTATGGAACCCCGAATTCCTGCCCCTAACCACTATGCTGGGGATCCCCAAGGATGTAGGGGTTTCCTTAATCAATGTTTCATCCAATTCCAACTCTCACCCTCTCGTTTTGTTTCTTCCATTTCTAAAGTCGGCTATATCGTGGCTCTTCTCTCCGACGAGGCGCTGGCCTGGGCCTCTCCCATTTGGGAACAACAAGCACCCATCACACAGGACATCGACCTCTTCGCCCATGAGTTCCGAACGGTCTTCGACACACCTGCGCGGCAATTAACGGCAGCTTCCTCTCTCCATCACATAACCCAGGCAGATCGTTCTGTCGCCCGGTACGCTGTGGAGTTCCGCACCCTTGCTGCTGAGACGGGATGGAACAATGAATCACTATCTTCGGCGTTTTGGCAGGGTCTGTCAGAATCCCTAAAGGATGAGCTTGCGGCGCGGGAACGTCCTACTGACCTAGAGGATTTGATCGGCCTGTGCATTCGGGTGGACCAGCATCTGCAGGAGCGGAGGACTGAACGTTCTCGTTACCGTCAACGGGTTTCAAGGTCTCTCGCCCCATCGTTCGTGTCTCCAACACCCCCATCTTTGGACGTCCCGGAACCAATGCAATTGGGAGGGAATAAGCTGTCCTCTGCCGAGAAACAACGCCGGCGCAGTGCCGGTCTCTGTATGTACTGTGGCAATTCCGGTCACTTAGTGCTCCAGTGTCCCCACAAGCCGGGAAAGCCAAGTCCCAATGAGATCCCGGAGAGTCTCGTTGGGAACACTGCCTCTCTCCCCCATCATCAAGGACGTCCTTCCCACCAGGATCCTGCTGCCAGTGACGCTGTCTGGAGAGGGGTTTCATACTCAAGCACTGGCATTCGTGGACTCCGGTTCCGCAGGCAATTTCATCGATCAAACCTTTCCTAGACGGAACAATATTCAACTTATCAGCAAGAGGATGCCAGTGGGTCTGGAGGCCATTGATGGTCGACCTCTACAGCCGGCCTTCATCACGCTACAGATGGTGCCTCTTCTACTGCAGTTCATCGATGCTCATACGGAGATCATTACCCTCGATGTTATCCACACTCCCTCCGTTGAGTTGATTCTGGGTCTTCCTTGGCTCCAAGTCCACAATCCTCACATCGACTGGACCAACCGGGAACACATCCAGTGGGGTGCTCAATGTGCCAAGACCTGTACAAGGCTGTTCCAGAAGGTTGGTGGTTTGTGTACCCTGCCAGAGAAGGTCGACTCCTTGCCTACTGTATATTTGGAATTCCGCGATGTGTTCGACAAAGCACGATCCGAAGTTCTACCTCCGCACCGACCTTTCGACTGTCCAATCGACCTGCTGCCCGGGGCAGTTCTTCCCAAGGGACGTTACTACCCACTCTCTCTCCCAGAGACTAAAGCCATGAACACTTACATTGCAGAGAATTTAGAGAGGGGTTTCATCCGAAAGTCCTCCTCCCCAGTCGGAGCAGGCTTCTTTTTTGTAAAGAAGAAGGACGGGTCTCTTCGTCCATGCATCGATTACCGGGGTTTGAATAACATCACGTGCAAAAACCGCTACCCGCTACCTTTGATTTCGGAGCTCTTCGACCGCCTTCAAGGAGCAACTGTTTTTTCTAAACTGGACCTAAGGGGCGCCTACAATTTGGTAAGGATACGCGAGGGGGACGAGTGGAAGACTGCTTTTAACACCCATGACGGCCATTATGAATACCTGGTCATGCCGTTTGGCCTGTGCAACGTACCAGCAGTCTTTCAGGACTTTGTCAACGAGATTTTCCGGGACATTCTTAACAAATTCCTTATCGTTTACTTAGACATCCTAATCTTTTCTAAATCCACCCAAGAACACATCAAACACGTTCAACAGGTGCTGTTACGCCTCCGGGAAAACCATCTCTTTGCAAAATTGGAGAAATGCCAGTTCCATCTGACGTCCGTAGCATTCCTGGAATACATTATCTCTGACTCCGGGTTCAATATGGATCCAGCGAAACTAAAGGCCATTCTGGACTGGCCCCGTCGGACCACCCTTAAAGCTGTGCAACGCTTTCTAGGTTTTGCAAACTATTACCGTCGCTTCATTCGCAATTTTTCCACCACGGTATCTCCCATCACCGCTCTAACTAAGAAAGGTGCAGATCCCTCGCCATGGTCCGAATCCGCCATGCGGGCATTTAATCTTCTCAAAAAGGCTTTCGTGTCTGCCCGTATCCTCACCCACCCAGACCCTAAACTCCCATTTACCCTGGAAGTGGATGCCTCTGACGTTGGGGCTGGCTCTGTCCTGTCCCAAAGGACTTCCCCCTTAGCCAGACTACACCCATGTGCCTTCTTTTCGAAGAAATTTTCTTCCGCAGAACGGAATTACGATGTCGGTAACCGGGAGCTCTTGGCAATCAAGTTGGCATTAGAGGAATGGAGACACCTCTTAAAGGGCACGGAGACTCCCATAACCATCCTCACAGACCATAAGAACCTCCTCTACTTAGAAGGGGCACGTCGATTGAGCGCGCGACAAGCCCGCTGGGCATTATTCTTCTCACGGTTCAATTACTTCATCTCCTTCGTTCCTGGCTCCAAAAACCTGAAGGCGGATGCCCTGTCTCGACAGTTCCTTGCAGAAGATAGGTCTGAAGAGCAGCTAGAGACGATAATTCCCTCTAAATTTATTGTATCCGCCAACTCTTTTGATATCATGGACAAGATTCGATCCAAGCAATCACAGGCTCCTATGGGGTTCAATGTTCCGGAGGGAAGGCTCTACACGGCACCGCAACATCGCAAGAGAGTCCTCGAGTGGTGCCATTCCTCTAAATCGGCAGGATACCCAGGGATACGGAAAACTAACGACCTTGTCCAGCGAACCTTCTGGTGGCCAGAGAGGTCTAAAGATGTGGAGGAGTTTGTAAAAGCGTGTGGCACATGTGCTCGCAACAAAGTTCCCCGGGTCAGACCAGCAGGTCTTCTTCTTCCTTTACCCATCCCAGACCGGCCTTGGAACCATATTTCTATGGATTTTATCGTAGAGCTCCCAACCTCCAAAGGGATGAATACTATTCTTGTGGTAATTGATCGTTTTTCTAAACAGACGCACCTTGTTCCCTTGAGGGGTCTTCCGAATTCCTCCAGGCTTGCGGATGTTTTCGTCCAGGAAATCTTTCGTCTCCATGGAGTGCCCTCGACCATCGTTTCAGATCGAGGGTCTCAATTCGTGTCAAGATTTTGATGAGCCTTTTCTCGAAAATTGGGCATTTCATTACAATTCTCCTCTGGATACCACCCACAGACCAATGGGCAGACGGAGAAAGCCAACCAAAACCTGGAACAATACCTTCGATGTTTTATAACCGATACACAGGATGACTGGGTGGATCTGCTTCCTTGGGCCGAGTTTGCTCTCAACTCCCTTCGTAATGACTCCACTCAAGAATCTCCCTTCTTTATAAATTTTGGCTTTCATCCTTCCTGCTTACCCTTCTATCCCCTATCCTCAGGAGTACCAGCGGTTGACAAGCGTATCTCCCGGCTGAAAGACTTATGGAGGAGGATTCAGGAGAACTTAAAGGTGGCCACTGGGAGACAGAAACTCCAGGCAGACCGCCTTCGACGCCAGGTTCCGGAGTTCGCTCCAGGAGACAGGGTATGGCTTTCGTCCAGGAATATACGACTAAAGGTCCCTACTATGAAGCTGGCACCCAAGTTCCTCTGTCCCTTTCCCGTGGTCAGGAGGATTAATCCTGTGGCTTATCGTCTGCGCCTTCCACCCTCGATGAGGATTCCTCCAGTCTTTCATGTATCTTTGCTAAAACCAGCATTTTCAAGACCACTTCTCCTCCACTCACTCTTCTGATCCAAGGTCAACAGGAGTACGAGGTCCAGTCTATCCTGGATTCTAGGGTCTCCAGAGGAGGAGTACAATACCTGGTCCACTGGAGGGGGTTCGGACCAGAGGAACGCTCATGGATTCCCCATCTCCACGCGCCTCGACTCGTCCAGGCTTTCCATCGTAGGAATCCCTCCAAGCCATGTCATGGACGCCCGGAGGTCGCCCCTGAAGGGGGGGTACTGTAACGATCCGGGAGTCATGCCGCCCTCGGCATGCTCTCCACTTACCCGCGGTTCCTCCGGGTCCTCCCGCGCCTCGCAGAGATCCTCCCTCCAGGACGCCGATCGCCATCTTGCCTAGGCGCGCGCACGTCAGCGTTCCCCTTCTAGTGCCGGGTCTGGGCGTGTGCCCGGTCACACGCCCGCAGGTGCGGCCACACGGAGGCGCGGCTACACGGAGGCGCTCCAGCTCCAGCCTCTTAAAGGCACATCTCCACTTTTCAATGCTGCAATGAAATGTACCCTTTCTTCTAGGATCTATAGCCCCTCCTCCAGGAGCTCCTCTGGACCTATCCCTGTCACAGCCTGGCCCATCCACACCCCCCCACCTTGCTACTCTGCCATTGGACCCTCTTACCTATATATACCCTGCAGCTTCATTGACTCGTCGGCTGAGCATAGAACCAGTTGTTCTCATCACTCTCTGCCTCCCTAGTCCTGTCCTGTCTTGTTTTGCAGTCTTCCTCATGTACCGAACCGGCTTCCTCTACGACTCTCCGCACCTCTGGCACCCCGAACTTGGCATACGGCAATACGACTCTCCACACCTCTGGCACCCCGAACCCGGCAAACGGTAAAACGATTACGTCTCTCTCTCTAACCCCGGACTTGGCTAACAGCACCCTCTACCATCCGTGCCTCTCCTGCCCCGACTCGGACTCCCAGACCACTCTACTCTCAAGACGTGCCCTTGTGGCTGTGGGTGGCGTTATATCCTATCCCACCTCCGCACCGCGGTCCCGCCTCGTTTGTGGTGAGCTCGTCCTGACATCAGCAACCCTAAAAATTTTGATTTGCCAGTGGTCGAGCGACGAGCTTGTATACAAACACACATACACACACACAGTCTCTTTAAGGGACAGCTCTCGCTATTGCGCTGATCTGTCAACCAGAAGCTGACAGAAGCAGGGAGAGATAGAGCTGACAGCTGACTGCTGCAGATGCCGGGTAAGTGCTGTGTGGGTCTGACGCTGCGATGCCGGGCTCAGGGAGAGCTGGGTGAGTTATACCAGCTCTCCCCCTCCGGCGAACGCGGAGTCACTGATCACGACGGCCATTTTTTTTTTTATCGCGATTCCGGTTATAACACGGTCGGATCGGGTGGACCCCGAGGACACGTTATAACTCGGTTCAACTGCATTCAATTCACAAAGGATCAAAATCAGCTTTAGAGGGTCAGGCGTCTCAGGACTTTAAAAATACATAAATATTTTTTTTATTAAATTGCCATTTTAAAATCAGAGAAACATCAATGACATCTATAAGACCACTGATGCAAAAAAATCATGCAAGACGGGCGCCAAAACAGACAGTCCAAACGAATCTGAGGGAAATTACATTCATTTGAAGGGAGCGGAACTCTTTTCCAGCACGGAAAATAAGCTTTTAAGTTTGCTGGATAGTATTGTAAGCCAACTCCTTGTTAAAAAGTTGCTATCATGCACCCGGAACGTTTGATAACTCTTGACTAATTAAATATTTAATTTGAACAATGTTTTGTGCCCAAATGACTTCACTGATACTGTGAATTACATTGACTAGCAGGTAGCCCAAAATGACAGCATCAGTGGATTCTTTATTTCTCTGAAAGACAAAACATATATACTTCTGCCATCTCAAAAACATATGCGCAGAACAAAACTTGTACAATTCTGCAGCATTTGACACCGTGGACCACCCTCTTCCCCTTCACATTCTCCATACTCTTGGTATTCGTAACAAAGCTCTATCCTGGATCTCCTCTTACCTCTCCCATCGTACTTTCAGTGTCTCTTCTGTTAACACCTCCTCCATCGATTTCTCTGTGGGGGTACCCCAGGGCCCTGTCGTGGGACCTCTTCTCTTTTCTCTGTACACACTTTCTCTAGGTGACCTAATCACATCTCTTGGGTTTAAATATCACCTCTATGCTGAACACACAAATTTACCTTTCAACCCCTGACCTTACAGCTGCTGTACAGAAAGTACGTTGTATAGACCGCACTACCGTACGTGGAGGTGTAGTACAGATATGTATACGTTGTGGGTGCGCGGGAATAGAGAAGATACCCGTAAGCTCTCCTACATAAACTATAGAACACACCAGGTGTTCCCAACACTCCAAATGTAAACAAGAAAGCTAATTAAGCTTAGAAATAATACTGTATATTCACAGAAAAAAAAGGACATACTACAACAATATGCTAATGCAAAAACAGGTATTTAGTGAATGCGGGAAGGGGAGGAGGGGTAGTGAGGTAAGTGGGGCGTGATATAACTGGCAAAGTGAGGGTAGGATGGGGAAACCTCTGACGGGAATGATGTCTGTGCAGGAAAATGGGGGGGCAATGTTTCAGGCTAATGAACCCCTTCTACAGGCCCATTCCCATAGCCTCCACAGGGGGGGGGGCGCGCTATGGTACTACCCAACTCCCTCACAACTCAATCCTTCTAATCTTTAAGAACAAAAGTTGAAGAAAAACACACAGTTATATGTGCATATAAATGCAAACAGTTATACATTAAATGGAATCTGTCATCCAACCTGTGTGTAACCCAATATATTAAACACCTGACACACCCTATCAGAAGCGGGACCTAGAACAAAAGCACACTGTGATGTGATATACATTTAACTGCTGAGTTATATGCAATCTGTCTCACAGAAATGTTCTTTTTGGATTGACAAGACTTGCAGGGAGTCAGTCCCTGTGACACACTGTAACACAATAGAATCAGGTAAGCCTGAGAATTTGTCAAAGTAATCAGTCATACAGAAAACCTGTGGCCAGAGGGTTTGTGCAGTGTGGCCTTGTTCAAGGCAGACAGCGATGAACATTTCTGTGAGACAGAGTGCATATAACTCGGCAGTTAATTGCACATCACATCACAGTATGGTCCCTCTTCTGATAGGGTGTGTCAGGTGTTTAATATATAAGGTTATGCATCTTCCTGCACATACATCATTCCCCCTCAGAGGTTTCCCCACCCTACCCCCACTTTTCCAGGGATATCCCACCCCCCTTCCCTCACTACCCCTCCTCCCCTTCCTGCTTTCACTTATTACCTGTGTTGTTTGCATTTGCATATTGTTGTAGTATGTCTTTTTTTCTATGAATACACAGTATTATTTCTAAGCTTCATTAGCTTTCTAGTTTTCATTTGGAGTGCTGGGAATACCTGGTGTGTTTTACACCTGCTGTACAGACGAAAGTTTCTGAACGTCTCTCTGCGATATCATCCTGGATTGACCTCCGCCAACTTAAACTTAACATGGCAAAAACAGAGGTCCTCATAAACCTTCCTCCCAAACCTGGCCCTACTACCTCCTTCCACATTACTGTTGAAAGTTCTATCATTCACCCAGTAGCCCAAGCACGCTGCCTAGGGATCACACTCGACTCCTCTCTCACATTCAAAACGTATCTAAAACATGTAGCTTTTTCCTCCGCAATATTACAAAGTTACGCCCTTTCCTCTGTTACTCGATTGCTAAAACATTGACTCTGGCCCCCATTCTCTCCCGTCTCGATTACTGTAACCTCCTGCTGTCCAGCCTTCTTGCCTCTCACCTGTCTCCCCTACAATCTATCCTAAACGCTGCTGCCAAAAGCACTCTACTCTTTCCTAAATCTGTCTCAGCGTCTCCCCTGCTGAAATCACTCTTCTGGCTTCCAATCAAAATCACGCATTTCACACTCTATTCTCCTCCTCACATTTAAAGCTTTACACTCTTCTGCCCCTCCTTACATCTCAGCCCTAATTTCTCGCTATGCACCATCCCGACTCTTGCGTTCTGCTCAAGGATGTCTTATCTCTACCCCCTTTGTATCTAAAGCCCTCTCCTGCATTACAGTATTCTAGGCTTATCCTCGAGCACATCAGCACTGATATATCCATGATCAGTGTGTATGTAGGGGATAATGCATGCATAGTCAGTGTCAGTGTCAATTACTTTCTAGGCTATGTTAGCGCTGGTATTGAATGCTTGATACATTTTACTCTGCTACTATTGCAACAGTGTTTATTCTGGTGTAACATCCTTGTGGTAGATAGATGTACTGATCGGCTTCTCCTGCACAGACCACAAGGATGTTACACCAGAATAAACACTGTTGCAATAGTAGCAGAGTAAAATGTATCAAGCATTCAATACCAGCGCTAACAAAGCCTAGAAAGTAATTGATACTGACACTGACTATGCATTATCCCCTACATACACACTGATAATGGATATATCAGTGCTGATGTGCTCGAGGATAAGCCTAGAATACTGTAAGCAATGAAAAATAGCATTCCCTATTAACCATGGAGAGCCTGCAGTGTATAAGGCCTCGGCCAGGCTCCCTGCTTGCTCGCTGAGGCACGCTGAGGCTCAGGGAAAGCGGGTGCTTAGCGCAGGTGAGCCCCTACTAAAGCCGCTCTAATTGCGGCTGTAGGGGCTCAGTGCTCAGCGGGAGCGCGCGTCAGCACGCTTCTTCCAGCAAGCAGTAAACATGGCCGAGGCCTTAAGGATATATGCAGGATCGTATTAATAAGGGTTCTTACCTGAAATGCGCGCGTTGGCCACACTCCCCCACACACGCGGGACGCTACCATTGCGGCTGCAATATTTACTTACATTTTATCTCAGTTGCGGAGTCCCGGCGTCTACCTTATTAATACGATCCTGCATATATCCTTATACACTGCAGGCTCTCCATGGTTAATAGGGAATGCTATTTTTCATTGCTTACAGTATTCTAGGCTTATCCTCGAGCACATCAGCACTGATATATCCATGATCAGTGTGTATGTAGGGGATAATGCATAGTCAGTGTCAGTGTCAATTACTTTCTAGGCT
The DNA here is from genome assembly GCF_040206685.1 of Ascaphus truei. Lineage (NCBI taxonomy): Eukaryota > Metazoa > Chordata > Amphibia > Anura > Ascaphidae > Ascaphus > Ascaphus truei. The sequence continues at coordinate 340,646,455 of NC_134485.1, forward strand.
TTGTTAGCGCTGGTATTGAATGCTTGATACATTTTACTCTGCTACTATTGCAACAGTGTTTATTCTGGTGTAACATCCTTGTGGTCTGTGCAGGGGAAGCCGATCAGTACATCTATCTATGGCATCATCTATTTACTGTTAAATCTGCACAAACTGTCATGTGGGATTGATTGGGTGATTGGATCAATTCACCGTCAATCTCCCAGTACAACGACCCATTTACTGCGGGTTACTATACCACTATGACCCAATTATCACCATCTATCACTCAAATTAGCAGTGTACTCATACAGTGCTACTGTTCTTGTTTGGGATTGATCGGGTGATAGGGTATACTCACCATTCACTCCCCAGTGCAGCAGCCTATGTACCTTGGTCTGCTGTAATTCTGCTACCGGACGGGTGACGTCTATCCCTCACTTACAGCATAGCTGCTCTTTCCTACGGCTGCTGTGTTACTGACATATGTAATTGACACTCACTTCCTTATCCAGGGACCCGATATACAAGACACCTATTAATCTAACAACAATAGGTGATCACAGCAGATCCCTTTGTGAAACCCTTTTTAACTGCCTTGTTACCTTATATCTATGCAGTATTTTATCTCCACTGAAGGACTGGTAGCTACGTGCCCCCTTGGAGATAATAATCTCTGCTTGATATATTCTATATACCTACTATTAGTTAGGTTATCAGTAGGCCAGTTTCTTTATTTGTACTAGTTGGGTATACCTCACCCACATACATCACTGGCCAAATAGGCAGTTATAATACAGCAGTGAATAATATTAACCCCTAATCCCAACAAGCTGTTATTTCACAGCATGAGATTTTGACCTACTGTCATATCTTCCATATGCATATCAACATAGCTTACAGCAATGTTATTTTGATCAGAGTTACTTTATATGCTGTTTATTTGAAATCCCTTTATTTTATATTTGTTGATGATAATAAATTATTTTAATATAATTCATGCTCATTCTGTGACTGAGTGCTCATTCACTAGGTTTCTTTTTCTCCCAGTCTATGCCTACTTTGGAGAAGTAATTTACCGGGAAGCTCCGATATCCAACATTGGCATAAAAATATTTATTTGCTATGTGCCAAATGTTGGAGGATCTGAAGAAGAGTTTTGTTCCAGTCACAAGTATAGCTCAACCCCGTTATAACGCGGATCCGTTTATAACACGGTCTGAGCGTGGCTCCTGTTTTAAATTTCGTTTTGTTTTTATTTGCAAACTTAAATAACATCACAGGTACCAGCAGACTCGTTAACGGCTTCCACCAGCTTCTCCTGCACTGCTGGGAGAGCATACTTGAGATTCTCCCCCACAAACAGACACACACAAACACACCTAGCAGATATTCCATCCCCTATGCAGACTTGATAACGTCTGTGCACACAACGAAGGAGGATAATCTCTGGCAATAATGTAAATTTGCGAGAAAGAAATGGCTTTTTAGAGCTATTGATACAGTTCCCATCATCTGTTCCCCCCCCCCGCACTCCCCATCATCTGTTCCCCCCTCACAGCGCTCATATACACCCTCAGTATACTACAGCACCCTTGGTATAATAATAATTACCTTAACTATGAGACTCGGCCTGCTGAGGGGGCCCTGCAAACCGTAAGGACCTCTGAGGTTCCACTGACCGCTGCTGCACGATATCTGAGGCCGCGGGCCAATCAGAATCTTTGGCGACGCGCTCAATCAACCAATCAGCTGTAACGATCCGGGAGTCACGCCACCCTCGGCGTGCTCTCCACTTACCGGCTGTTCCGCTGGGTCCTCCCGCGCCTCGCAGAGATCCTCCCTCCAGGACGCCGATCGCCATCTTGCCTAGGCGCGCGCGCGCACGTCAGCATTCCCCTTCTAGTGCCGGGTCTGGGCGTGTGCCTGGTCACGCACCCGCAGGTGCGGCCACACGGAGGCGCGGCCACACAGAGGCGCTCCAGCCTCTTAAAGGCACATCTCCACTTTTCAATGCTGCAATCAAATGTACCCTTTCTTCTAGGATCTATAGCCCCTCCTCCAGGAGCTCCTCTGGACCTATCCCTGTCACAGCCTGGCCCATCCACACACCCCCACCTTGCTACTCTGCCATTGGACCCTCTTACCTATAAATACCCTGCAGCTTCATTGACTCGTCGGCTGAGCATAGAACCAGTTGTTCTCATCACTCTCTGCCTCCCTAGTCCTGTCCTGTCTTGTTTTGCAGTCTTCCTCGTGTACCGAACCGGCTTCCTCTACGACTCTCCGCACCTCTGGCACCCCGAACTTGGCATACGGTAATACGACTCTCCGCACCTCTGGCACCCCGAACCCAGCAAACGGTAAAACGATTACGTCTCTCTCTCTAACCCCGGACTTGGCTAACAGCACCCTCTACCATCTGTACCTCTCCTGCCCCGACTCAGACTCCCAGACCACTCTACTCTCAAGGCGTGCCCTTGTGGCTGTGGGTGGTGTTATATCCACCTCAGCACCGCGGTCCCGCCTCGTTTGTGGTGAGCTCGTCCTGACATCAGCAACCCTAAAAATTTTGATTTGCCAGTGGTCGAGCGACGAGCTTGTATACAAACACACATACACACACACACACACACACAGTCTCTTTAAGGGACAGCTCTCGCTATTGCGCTGATCTGTCAGCCAGAAGCTGACAGAAGCAGGGAGAGATACAGCTGACTGCTGCAGATGCCGGGTAAGTGCTGTGTGGGTCTGACGCTGCGATGCCGGGCTCAGGGAGAGCTGGGTGAGTTATCCCAGCTCTCCCCCTCCGGCGAACGCGGAGTCACTGATCACGACGGCCATTTTTTTTTTAATCGCGATCCCGGTTATAACACGGTCGGATCGGGTGGACCCCGAGGACACGTTATAACGGGGTTCAACTGCATTCAATTCGCAAAGGATCAAAATCAGCTTCAGAGGGTCAGGCGTCTCAGGACTTTAAAAATACATAAATATTTTTTTTATTAAATTGCCATTTTAAAATCACAGAAACATCAATGACATCTATAAGACCACTGATGCAAAAAAAATCATGCAAGACGGGCGCCAAAACAGACAGTCCAAACGAATCTGAAAGGGAGCGGAACTCTTTTCCAGCACGGAAAAGAAGCTTTTAAGTTTGCTGGATAGTATTGTAAGCCAACTCCTTGTTAAAAAGTTGCTATCATGCACCCGGAACGTTTGATAACTCTTGACTAATTAAATATTTAATTTGAACAATGTTTTGTGCCCAAATGACTTCACTGATACTGTGAATTACACTGACTAGCAGGTAGCCCAAAATGAGAGCATCAGTGGATTCTTTATTTCTCTGAAAGACAAAACATACAGTATATACTTCTGCCATCTCAAAAACATATGCGCAGAACAAAACTTGTACAATTCTGCAGCATTTGACACCGTGGACCACCCTCTTCCCCTTCACATTCTCCATACTCTTGGTATTCGTAACAAAGCTCTATCCTGGATCTCATCTTACCTCTCCCATCTTACTTTCAGTGTCTCTTCTGCTAACACCTCCTCCTCCTCCATCGATTTCTCTGTGGGGGTATCTCAGGGCCCTGTGCTGGGACCTCTTCTCTTTTCTCTGTACACACTCTCTCTAGGTGACCTAATCACATCTCTTGGGTTTAAATATCACCTCTATGCTGACGACACACATTTACTTTTTTACCCCTGACCTTACACCTGCTGTACAGAAAGTACGTTGTACAGACCGCACTACCGTACGTGGAGGTGTAGTACAGATATGTATACAGAAGATACCCGTAAGCTCTCCTACATAAACTATAGAACACACCAGGTGTTCCCAACACTCCAAATGAAAACAAGAAAGCTAATTAAGCTTAGAAATAATACTGTATATTCACAGAAAAAAAAGGACATACTACAACAATATGCTAATGCAAAAACAGGTATTTAGTGAATGCGGGAAGGGGAGGAGGGGTAGTGAGGTAAGTGGGGCGTGATATAACTGGCAAAGTGAGGGTAGGATGGGGAAACCTCTGACGGGAATGATGTCTGTGCAGGAAAATGGGGGGGCAACGTTTCAGGGTAATGAACCCCTTCTACAGGCCCATTCCCATAGCCTCCACAGGGGGGGGGGCGCTATGGTACTACCCAACTCCCTCACAACTCAATCCTTCTAATCTTTAAGAACAAAGGTTGAAGAAAAACACACAGTTATATGTGCATATAAATGCAAACAGTTATACATTAAATGGAATCTGTCATCCAACCTGTGTGTAACCCAATATATTAAACACCTGACACACCCTATCAGAAGAGGGACCTAGAACAAAAGCACACTGTGATGTGATATACAATTAACTGCTGAGTTATATGCAATCTGTCTCACAGAAATGTTCTCTTTGGATTGACAAGACTTGCAGGGAGTCAGTCCCTGTAACACACTAGAATCAGGTAAGCCTGAGAATTTGATCAAAGTAATCAGTCATACAGAAAACCTGTGGCCAGAGGGTTTGTGCAGTGTGGCCTTGTTCAAGGCAGACAGCGATGAACATTTCTGTGAGACAGAGTGCATATAACTCGGCAGTTAATTGCACATCACATCACAGTATGGTCCCTCTTCTGATAGGGTGTGTCAGGTGTTTAATATATAAGGTTATGCATCTTCCTGCACATACATCATTCCCCCTCAGAGGTTTCCCCACCCTACCCCCACTTATCCAGGGATATCCCACCCCCCTTCCCTCACTACCCCTCCTCCCCTTCCTGCATTCACTTATTACCTGTGTTGTTTGCATTTGCATATTGTTGTAGTATGTCTTTTTTTCTATGAATATACAGTATTATTTCTAAGCTTCATTAGCTTTCTAGTTTTCATTTGGAGTGCTGGGAATACCTGGTGTGTTTTACACCTGCTGTACAGACGAAAGTTTCTGAACGTCTCTCTGCGATATCATCCTGGATTGACCTCTGCCAACTTAAACTTAACATGGCAAAAACAGAGGTCCTCATAAACCTTCCTCCCAAACCTGGCCCTACTACCTCCTTCCACATTACTGTTGAAAGTTCTATCATTCACCCAGTAGCCCAAGCACGCTGCCTAGGGGTCACACTCGACTCCTCTCTCACATTCAAAACGTATCTAAAACATGTAGCTTTTTCCTCCGCAATATTACAAAGTTACGCCCTTTCCTCTGTTACTCGACTGCTAAAACTCTGACTCAGGCCCTCATTCTCTCCCGTCTCGATTACTGTTACCTCCTGCTGTCCGGCCTTCTTGCCTCTCACCTGTCTCCCCTACAATCTATCCTAAACGCTGCTGCCAAAAGCACTCTACTCTTTCCTCAATCTGTCTCAGCGTCTCCCCTGCTGAAATCACTCTTCTGGCTTCCAATCAAAATCGCGCATCTCACACTCTATTCTCCTCCTCACATTTAAAGCTTTACACTCTTCTGCCCCTCCTTACATCTCAGCCCTAATTTCTCGCTATGCACCATCCCGACTCTTGCGTTCTGCTCAAGGATGTCTTCTCTCTACCCCCTTTGTATCTAAAGCCCTCTCCTGCATTAAACCTTTCTCACTGACTGCCCCACACCTCTGGAATGCCCTTCCCCTCAGTACCCGACTAGCACCCTCTCTATCCTCCTTTAAGACCCACCTTAAGACACACTTGCTTAAAGAAGCATATGAGTAGCACCGTGGCTAATACTATACACGATACATAAAGCTTGGCCCCCTGCAGACGCACTTACCAGAATGCCCTCCTACTGTCTCTGTACGTTCTTCCTACCTGCCAATTAGATTGTAAGCTCTTCGGAGCAGGGACTCCTCTTCCTAAATGTTACTTTTATGTCTGAAGCACTTATACCCATGATCTGTTATTTGTATTATTTGTTATTTATATGATTGTCACATGTATTACTACTGTGAAGCGCTATGTACATTAATGGCGCTATATAAATAAAGACATATAAAAAATTGGTATGTTAGCCCATCAAAAGGTATCTCCTATCCTGCAAAGTATTTTACGGACTACGACATTAACAAGATACTCTTTAAACAAATGCATGCGGAAGCTTACTGTCTTGATAGAAAAATATACCTCTTCTGGAACCAGGGTCACATGTAGGATGTGAATGAGGCCATATAGCTTAACTCGTCCCCTTTTGAAAGCACACAAAGTCCTTCTATTTTCTTCAACTTTACTGAGGGAGTCACCAGAAATATAAAAGGTACTTGCTGATGGTGGTATGTAGTGAGAGAGTGCTTCTCTAGATAAAGGTGCCTTGGTATGGGGGGAAGGTAAAAAAAGGATGGCCTTGCAGGGGTGGCAATGGAGGGTAGCATGTACTCACAAAGCCAGCCTGACAGGAAAGGAGCACATTTTCCTGTGGCAGACAGGAACAGTATAAGGACCAATGTAACTGCCAGAAAGACAGGGGAACAAGCTGGGCTAAACCAAGCACCTGGCTAAGAAGATTGGAAGGTTGCCAGGTCTATGTAAGATGGCAAATGTAGCAATAATGTTGCATTTTACACAGGCATCTAGCTGCTGGAACAGGAGAAAAACATGCAGCTTAACTAGGGAGACAGTTATGTTGAAAGCTGCAAAGGGACACAGAAAATTTGTAATCCTGTTCCAGGACAATACCATTTAAAAAAAAGAAAATGAGACTTGAGACCAGAAATGGAATTTAGAATTACACTCCCATGGTAATACGTTAATAGAATACATTAAACAGAAACTCATTCGATGAGAATTCAAGATTAGGAATTGCCAAACTATTGGTAATTGTAACAGATGTTTGTGCTAAATACTTATCAGAGCCTCCCTGAATCTGATATTTAACCACTTTTTATTAAAAATTACTATGTGCTTATTATTACAATTAAATCAGACTTATTTAAACTAGTTTAAACCTGTACTTCAGTGCGTGCACCACATTTCTACAAAAAAACAAATGGACAGTCATTGAACAATCAAATTCTTATGAGGATGCGTAAAGGAAAATTACTTTGTGTTTTTAGAAATTTAAGGAAAATCTTTTGCATTTTAAGAAAAATAAATGCCTGAAAGTAGTGAATGATCATTATGATAATAGGTATTAAGTTAAAACCTGAATGTAATGATTAATTGAAACTCACTGCATAAAAAACAAAAAAAACCCAGCAACTCAAAGGGTAGCTCCACCACAGAGAGTCTACAAGGACACACGCACGCACACACACTTTGTATTGACTATTTATTAGATTGGTCCTCAAATGTCACATCTAGTATATGTAGGATTTTAGTATTGGAATTTGATTTTCTCCAGCATTTAAAGGAGTTAATTTAGATCACAGGTTTAGTTCTTAGCGGTTTGTAATTAGCCATCTTTATTAGGTCTACAGTAGCTATCATTGGTCATTCTTTCTATAAAATATGCGTGTTGATCATTGCAAAGTACCCCTGACGAAGTTATAGAGACGAAACGCGTAGGGTGTATTTAGGAGTGCAAGCGCAAGTTTTTTGATCTTTTAATATATTGTGTAACGGGTATTCACCCTACCCCAATCGCAGATAGAGTGCATGTGAGGGGGAACCTATATGTTACCAGGTGTGGTGCAGTACCTGTTAGGCTCAAAGGAGGCCTGAGCCTCCGCTAGTGAGAGCCTGGCGTGAATCCTCTGGAACGATCTTTCTTACAGCGCCTCCACCTATGTAGGATTCTAGGAGTGTAGAATGTACCCCTACACAGGACCCACATATAGTAACCACATACACAGGAGTATACGTATAACCGTTTACTATATGAAGAAACAAACCATAACACATTACACATGCATCAGCAACAATAACTGTGTTACTCCTTGACACTACTAATCACTACTATTATCTTATTGCTTTTTATACGTCTCCAATGTCAGGCACTCTACTTAAGAGTACGTACCCCACTCCCACCACCGTGTACCCGCACACCGTGTCCACAGCAACCTCAAAGTCACACACCCAACCTCCCTGGTATGTGAGACAGCGCTGTCCACAATGTGTTTGTATTTTGTTGGTGCACTTAGCTACAATACCTGCCCAGTGCGACGGCACCTGGGCTTCAAAAGATCTTCAAAAAGGATCCGCTGATATCCTGTGCGACGTCCTGTTTCACCAGCGCGGTGATCCGTCAGGGGCGATCCCACCCTGGGGATAGTCCTGCTCTCTCTGTAGTGTAGGCTTGATTTCAAGCATCTTTGCGGGAAGCGCAGCATCTGCTGTGTCCTTCACTGACAATATATCACTAAGTGGCAGGATCCCTAACCTAGGGCCTGTCCCTGAAACACAACAAGCTGTAAGGTGGCTCAGGACCTAACTGGGGCCTAGGGAGCTGCTGGCCTACTGCAGTGGGTCACAGACCCCTGCACTCACCTCCTACCCCTAGCTCTTCCTGGTCCTGACTCACGTGGGCTCCGCACGCGAAATGTATCAATCCCTGAGAGCAGGGAGATACTCCAGCCCTATAGGCTCCCTGGCGTCATATGGTGTGCTCCTGAGGCTCATGGGACATGTAGTCCCTTTCGTGAGCCTTCCCTGGTAGACTAGTGCTGCGCGCTCAATCACTGCGCATGCGCAATGACTCTAATGGCCGCCGCATCTCCTTTCTGCACTGTGCATGCGCGAGGAACAACATGGCGGCGCCCTGCACTGTCGGGCCGCCGCGGAGCCTCCGGAGCGCTCCCTGCTCGGCCCCCACCCTTCAGAAATGCTGGCGGGTCCGCCGCTTGGCTCCGGCGGCACTCACCCTTGCCCCTGACAGCGGAGATAACGGGGGACCGGGCCTACAATTGCATACATGATCGGACAGACGGGGACACAGCCTTTCCGTGTAAAGGCAGTCCAGGCAGTGATACATCGCTGTGAGACAATTACAAGGAGCTATCTGACCGGAGGATAACACCTGTGAGTGGAGGTACCTGAGTAGAGAGGCGCCCGGACCGCAACCACTACATCCGGTACATGGAGGGTTGTGTACAGCTCCTGGACCCGCCAGCATACCCAGGCGGTGTGGGGTGTGTGCAGTTCCTGGTCCTGTCGGCATACCGAGGAGGTGTGGGGGTGTATACGACTCCTGGTCCCGCCAGCACACCTAGGCACTGTGGGTGGTGTACAGCTCCTGGTCCCGTCAGCAAACCCAGGCGGTGTGGGGTGTGTGCAGTTCCTGGTCCTGCCAGCATATCCAGGCAGTGTAACGCTGCAAGTAACCTGAGAGCTGGGCAACCGGAGGTGAACAGCTGTGAGCGGAGAGGCCAGTTTGGAGAGACACATGGTGTTCACCCACTACACTCGGTATACAGAAAGGTGGATACATCTCCCATCAGCACAGTGAGAGGCAACAATTTAAATCAGAAATTTGCCAGTATCCTGCTACAATAGTTGGTGATTGAGACTTATCTCATACATGCATTTGTCCCTGATCCATTTGTGAGTGCGCATTTTATATCTTTTGTCAGTCCTATATACATTTTGTAACTGTACTACACTATGAGTGCGCCTGTTTTTTGCTTGTTTTGTCGCTGATATCCTTGAGTGGTGATCCCTACAATCAGGCTGCATAGACTCTGAAGGACAGTGTATGTGGACTGGACTATTATTCGTATTATATTTTCTATTATCATTTATATATATTATATTTTTTTATATAATTTGTATTAGTTATTATACACATACAATTATATTTTTGTACATGCTAACCAGTTGGCTATTTAATTTAGTTTGCCTATACTCAATATATAGTCAACACAATTTACAGCTTTGTCTGTGTGTCATCTGTATTGGTTGAGGATTTTAGTAGGCGCTACTTAATTTCTTTTTTGTTCACAATATATACACACAGATCTACATTAAGAAAAAGGAGAAGGACCAAGAGAGGGAACAGAAGCAAGTGAACCCCCACCTGTCTGCTCCTATAACCAAGTTTTCAGTACGGCCAATCTTATTGTAAATTTGTCAGAGTATAGTCTTACAGAAGTGGAAGTCTATATTATCTAATGGCCCTTCTTTTGTACCTACCACAAACTTTAAGTCACTATGACAGAGGTTGGGTTGTTTAAATTTGAACATATTCTTAATTTAAATTTCTATTTTTTTTCTTCCTAGGTCAAAAATATTATGAAAATGTGGAGTTAGAAACCAATAGCATTACTTGACATCTAATGCCCAGAACCACATAGGTGTATCACCACTTGTTGTTTAAAGGTGTGTTTGGGGAGTGTAAGAGGATATGTGCACAGGTACGCAATGGAGACTGTTTTAAGGTGAAATTAAAATAAGGCTTTATTGTGCCTGTCGCTTTAAACACAGCAAACATATGAAAATAGTGAGCCAAACAAAACCTGCTCCACTTTGGCATATATGTATACTTATATTCCAGCCCACTTTAACTGGGTGGCTACCCAAGCTATTCATCAGCCCAAGTCATACAGATATATATAGATAGATATATAGATATATCTAACAGTCCAATAGAACGTCTTATCTGTTTGCTGGGTTGCTGCCTTTTCTTCGGATATATCAGTATCCAGGTTTAGAAAGGAGTAGAAGGTCAAGGGGTGCTCCACTACAAAAGACTAATCCATAGAGCATAAATCTTCAAGGACCCCAATATAGCAGAGTGGGTTTTTAGTAGAATAGCCTGTGAGTCACTCATAACCACATTTAAAATTATTGCCTCATGGTAGCTTACACAGTCCAAGTTAGAGTACTCAAGTATAGTGGTCAGACATAAAGGTATATAATCCTTACTTTTGCAGTCTCTGGGGGTCCACTGTGGCGTGCCAGCCATGGAGGTAATCCAGATACAAGTAGAACAAAAGAGCAAACAGCGCACTGCCAGGGAGTCAGGTGGTGAGAAGATAAAAATCCATTTATTTCAGAACATATCTGATAAAAAACATCACCCCGGGGGGGTACAAACAACCTCCTACGCGTTTCGGACGGGTAGGTCCTTTATCAAGGAGTGTGGAACAAAGAGCAACCAGGGCGTCTTATATACCCCTTATTTAATAAGAAAATTTCAATCACATGATAAACTCGGCCCACTACCCACTGCGCATGAGCGTGACGTCACGCGCGGTGCCACCGTCGCCGACCAAACATCGCAGGTAGACACGCCCCCCGCTCGCCACGCGCATGCGCACCAAAGGGAAGGGCACCCGATAGGTGTATTCCTAGTCTGAGATGGCATAATACCCCTTATTTAACAATTACATGAAGAACTCGGCCCGCTCCCCACCGCGCATGCGCGTGACGTCACGCGAGGTGCCACCGTCGCCGACCAAGTATCGGCAGGTAGACACGCCCCCCGCTCGCCACGCGCATGCGCACCAAAGGGAAGGGCACCCGATGGGTGTATTCCTATGTCTGAGATGACATAAAACTTCTCCGCCCCCAAGGCACGCCCCTACAGGCTACCCAGAGGTGTAGAGGTGCCACTCCTCAGCCAATCAGAGACTGGAATGAGTGGGCAACACTCCCCCCTCATCGGCGCCGTTCCTGACGGCCCTGGATGGTCAGGAAGACATAGTAGTGTATAATAACGCTCCTTATATAAACATAAAACCCATGCTAATTAATACACTATAGGGTATAAAAGCGCAACAACTATAAATACCAGGGGTAAAGAAACCCCCTGATTGCTCCACGTCCCACAGTGAAAACAAATACAATAAAATACAATATGTGCATCCAAAATCATCTACAGGCATACCCCGCATTAACGTACGCAATGGGACCGGAGCATGTATGTAAAGCGAAAATGTACTTAAAGTGAAGCACTACCTTTTCCCACTTATCGATGCAAGTACTGTACTGCAATTGTCATATACGTGCATAACTGATGTAAATAACGCATTTGTAACAGGCTCTATAGTCTCCCAGCTTGCGCACAGCTTCGGGACAGGTAGGGAGCTGGTATTGCTGTTCAGGACGTTATGACAGGCGCATGCGTGAGCTGCCGTTTGCCTATTGGGCGATATGTACTTACTCGCGAGTGTACTTAAAGTGAGTGTACTTAAAGTGGGGTATGCCTGTATATCATTATCTTTACAAAAAATGATACATGAATTCCAAAAAGAGCAGTATGATATCCTTGTAACTATAAAACACCTTAAAGACATAATAGATATTTTACATGGAAGAAAAATTCTTCAGATATGTTTGGCAATGTGCCATACCTATGGATATCACATTGCTCAAGAAATGTGTACATCCTCCCTGGATGATGCAATAGTGAACCCACAATGTTTAAAAAAAAATAAAAAAAAAAATGCATTATTGATTTAGTTTATTTAGTCTATCAAAATAACTCCTTATAATATCGGATAACAAGTAGAACTTTACGTGGAAAAATAGACATGTTCACTATAATCTAGACAATATAAAGGCTAAGATTCAGTCTCAAGCAGAAACATATATATACATATTCATTGGGTCAAAAAATGGCTCAGATTCCACTCAATATTCAGACCGCAGGGGTCTCTAGTTTGTAATATAAATATCCAGTAAGCCTCCCTGCGGTCCAAAACATTGAGCAAATCACCCTTCTCTCATTCAAAAACACTCTTTCAATGCCTGTCACTGTTAATCCTTTTATCCCTCCTTTATCACAAACTGAAAAGTGCTTCGAGACTGGATGTGAACAGTCTTGTTTTTTAATTAACCTAACGTGTTATAATATCCTAACCTTTAGAGATCTCGTGGTCCTTCCTACATAATTCATTCCACATTTGCACGTTAAATGATATATAACGTACTGCGTGTCACAATTAATAAAGGTTTTAAACGGAAATGAACGCCCAGAAGAAGCACTTTCAAATTGGACTGAAGGTACCACAAATTGGCAGATTCTACATCCTCCACACTTGAAGGACCCTTTTGTAATACATTTCTTAATAATAGTAGGTGTAGTTACATAACTTGGGGACACGTAGGAAGCGATTGTCTTGGCTTTTCGATAAACAATCCGCGGACCTTTAGTAATACAATTTTTAGACTTGTATCCAATAATAAAATATTCCAATGTTTTTGGATCATGCTTTGAACTTGTGACTACATTTGTTATATTGTGTAATCATAAGTGGTGTGTCCTCTCCTATGTGGCTTAAATGTCCCCTTTTACCCCTACTCCTATCTCCTTTTACCAAAACGTTAGATTGGGAAACCCTCATTTCTGATATCTCATCCGTTCTGGGGCCCCTCTTAGCTTGAGTATTCAACAATGTCTCTCTATCGATTCTTCTATTGGATCTTTGGGAGATGGTTTATCCAAGTATATTGATCAATATCTACAACCGTTTGTTAGAGGCTTACCCTCCTTTTTGTTGGACTCAGGGGATCTGATCAATAAATTAAAACCTGTTAAATGGGGACCCCAGTCATGGTGGGTAACCCTTGATGTTACATCATTATACTCTGTTAGCAAACATGACCAGGGGGTGGCAGCTGTCAATCATTTCATAGGGGGTCCAGATAGTAATCAATTTCACACAGCCTTTATTTTAGATTCTATCAATTTTTTACTCACTCACAATTATTTTTTATTTGATCACAAATTTTACTTACAGCAACAGGGTACCGCAATGGACACAAGTTTTGCACCGGTGTATGCTAATTTATTTATGGGGTGGTGGGAATCACAATTTATTTTCACTAGCACGAATAGATTTAGAAAGCACATCACGTTCTACAAGAGGTTTTTTGATGACCTCATTATGGTCTGGAAAGGGGATTTGGTCACATTGCACGCTTTTTTTTGATTACATTAATCAGAATACTAATAATTTAAAATTTACTTATAAATATAATTTGCACCATATTGACTATCTGGACCTTCGACTATTAATAGATATTGAGAGAAACATTCAAACCGAAACTTTCAGAAAACCAAACTCGAGAAATATGTTACTCAGAGCAGACAGCTGCCATCCCCATACGGTCATTAAAGGTATCCCCAAGGGCCAATTCCTCAGACTGAGGAGGAACTGCTCCACTGAGGAGGGTTTCTCACGACAGTCTGGGGAGTTGAGCCATCGATTCCAACAGCGAGGTTATAATGTCAAGGAGGTAGCTAGAACTCTGCAAGAGGTATCAAGCATTGATAGAGAGACATTGTTGAATACTCAAGCTAAGGAGGGCCCCAGAACGGATGAGATATCAGAAATGAGGGTTTCCCAATCTAACGTTTTGGTAAAAGGAGATAGGAGTAGGGGTAAAAAGGGACATTTAAGCCACACAGGAGAGGACACACCACTTATGATTACACAATATAACAAATGTAGTCAACAAGTTCAAAGCATTATCCGAAAACATTGGAATATCTTATTATTTGATACAAGTCTAAAAAATTGTATTACTAATGGTCCGCAGTTTATCGAAAAGCCAAGACAATCGCTTCCTACGTGTCCCCAAGTTATGTAACTACACCTACTATTATTAAGAAATGTATTACAAAAGGGTCCTTCAAGTGTGGAGGATGTAGAATCTGCCAATTTATGGTACCTTCAGTCCAATTTGAAAGTGCTTCTTCTGGGCGTTCATTTCCAATTAAAACCTTTATTAATTGTGACACACGGTACGTTATATATCATTTAACGTGCAAATGTGGAATGAATTATGTAGGAAGAACCACGAGATCTCTAAAGGTTAGGATATTAGAACACGTTAGGTTAATTAAAAAACAAGACTGTTCACATCCAGTCTCGAAGCACTTTTCAGTTTGTGATAAAGGAGGGATAAAAGGATTAACAGTGAGAGGCATTGAAAGAGTGTTTTTGAATGAGAGAAGGGTGATTTGCTCAATGTTTTGGACCGCAGGGAGGCTTACTGGATATTTATGTTACAAACTAGAGACCCCTGCGGTCTGAATATTGAGTGGAATCTGAGCCATTTTTTGACCCAATGAATATGTATATATATGTTTCTGCTTGAGACTGAATCTTAGCCTTTATATTGTCTAGATTATAGTGATCATGTCTATTTTTCCACGTATAGTTCTACTTGTTATCCGATAATATAAGGAGTTATTTTGATAGACTAAATAAACTAAATCAATAATGCATTTTTTTTTTTTTAAAACATTGTGGGTTCACTATTGCATCATCCAGGGAGGATGTACACATTTCTTGAGCAATGTGATATCCATAGGTATGGCACATTGCCAAACATATCTGAAGAGTTTTTCTTCCATGTAAAATATCTATTATGTATTTAAGGTGTTTTATAGTTACAAGGATATCACACTGCTCTTTTTGGAATTCATGTATCATTTTATGTAAAGATAATGATATAGATGAATTTGGATGCACATATTGTATTTTATTGTATTTGTTTTCACTGTGGGACGTGGAGCAATCAGGGGGTTTCTTTACCCCTGGTATTTATAGTTGTTGCGCTTTTATACCCTATAGTGTATTAATTAGCATGGATTTTATGTTTATATAAGGAGCGTTATTATACACTACTATGTCTTCCTGACCATCCAGGGCCGTCAGGAACGGCGCCGATGAGGGGGGAGTGTTGCCCACTCATTCCAGTCTCCGATTGGCTGAGGAGTGGCACCTCTACACCTATGGGTAGCCTGTAGGGGCGTGCCTTGGGGGCGGAGAAGTGTTATGTCATCTCAGACATAGGAATACACACATCGGGTGCCCTTCCCTTTGGTGCGCATGTGCGTGGTGAGCGGGGGGCGTGTCTACCTGCCGATACTTGGTCGGCGACGGTGGCGCCTCGCGTGACGTCCCGCGCATGCGCGGTGGGGAGCGGGCCGAGTTCTTCATGTAATTGTTAAATAAGGGGTATTATGCCATCTCAGACTAGGAATACACCTATCGGGTGCCCTTCCCTTTGGTGCGTATGCGTGTGGCGAGCGGGGGGCGTGTCTACCTGCGATGTTTGGTTGGCGACGGTGGCGCCTCGCATGACATCACGCGCATGTGCAGTGGGTAGTGGGCCGAGTTTATCATGTGATTGAAATTTTCTTATTAAATAAGTCGCCCTGGTTGCTCTTTGTTCCACACTCCTTGATAAAGGACCTACCCGTCCGAAACGCGTAGGAGGTTGTTTGTTACCCCCCCTGGGGTGATGTTTTTTTATCAGATATGTTTTGAAATAAATGGATTTTTATCTTCTCACCACCTGACTCCCTGGCAGTGCGCTGTTTGCTCTTTTGTTCTACTTGTATCCAGGTTTAGAAGTCTTATTTGTCAGCTGGGTTGTATCTTGCAAGCTCCAGACATCTATGTTCCCTTGGTCAGCCTCACCTGTGAGACTCAGGAACCTCTGCTCTGTCTGTTTCCTGGTTCAGCTCACGTGTGAGCTCAGGAAGAATCTCCCTGCCTGTCTCAGAGGCAGGCTTTTTCTGACACCTGTAATCAGCCAGGTGGTGTTGGTTAATTGTCTACCAACAGTTAACCACCACACTGCTGGATTAGAGGCACATTTTTGAACAGGGATAAGTCCCGTTACAGGGACGTTTACAAGTCTCTCCCTCTCCCAAGCAAACGCAAGGTAGTGTTAACTTAACATGGCTTTAAGCCTATGCAAATAAGATATACAATGGACATTATTTTTTGCATATACAGGCATACCCCGGTTTAAGGACACTCACTTTAAATACACTCATGAGTAAGGACATATCGCCCAATAGGCAAACGTCAGCTCGTGCACGCGCCTGTGAGCACGTCCTGAACAGCAATACCGGCTCCCTACCTGTACCGAAGCTGTGCGCAAGCGGGGAGACTATAGAGCCGGTTACAAATGCGTTATTTACATCAGTTATGCACGTATATGATGATTGCAGTACAGTACATGCATCGATAAGTGGGAAAAAGGGAGTGCTTCACTTTAAGTACATTTTCGCTTTACATACATGCTCCGGTCCCATTGCGTACGTTAATGCGGGGTATGCCTGTAATTAGGTTTGTGGATATGCGTTGACCTCAGGCAAAGTTGCAGCCGGTAATAATTTTGATAACGGTCAGTTATTAGCACTGAGTTAACAGACCTATGTGGATCTAAGCCTAACTGAGCAAGGTAGACGGCGAGTTGCATACTCACCTATTTGGGTAAATGCAGATAAACTCTACTCTCCATGCTTGCAGTCATCACCCTGAATCTTTAATAAAATCACTTCCACTTTTTCAAAAGATTAGTCAGTAGAATCACTGTACTAGTAGACCACTGCAATTAGAAACGGCCCTATGTGCCTTTAGAGATTCTTTTAAAGCTGAGGTTACAAGGATAATTTCTTAGATCAGGCATTCTGCAATGAAACAGGCAAATACCTATTATAGAACAGGAACGTTTGGTCCTCGACTCATTATGCGAGTGAGCAAATTCCTGAAGGCCTCTAAAGACGGTGGCATTTTCAGATACGGATCCCAGAGTGTAGTGCAAATCCCAGAAGAGGCCCATATGAAAATGAGGCATTACAGATGCTATACTGGAGATTGCCAATCTAGCTGATGCTAAAGGAAACAAACCTAAGTACCTCCCTAGTGTAAGAGGCATCGAATACCAATACTATTAGTCACCGGTTAATGTGTGTGAAAGGAAGAATGTATTTATGGGAAGAGCATTATCAACTGCTGTCAAAGTTCTTGTTTATACTGTGAAAGTACCTGGCACCCATTATTATTCCATCTACACACAGCCTGCACCGACCCAGCACCCTGAACACGTATGAGACTGAGCAATGCCATGTATATAGTCCATCTAATGTAAACTCCTTTAGAGCCAGGCAATTAGGGTTACATACTCAAGTCTGATGACAAAGTATATTACACCACAATCCATTTAGTCAGCAAAAGGCATGTGATTATCAGTGTGTAACAGCCTGGCAGTCTTTCCTACCCATATACTGGCAAAACAATTGATTATTAAATAACAAATTACATGTATTTCCACATCATTTGTCATTAAATGCCTTTGTGATATTTTATATGTTGGGAAGACTTGGAGAATGTTGGAACGTTTTATTAAGCATAAGAGGGTTATACATGTAGCACCTGTTCCCCCACCCTAAGTGAGATCATCCAGCTACCTGGTGTTGCTGGTGCGGTGCTTACCTGTTTGGCTGGAACAGGAGGCTCTGAGTGCTCCACTGTGGTGTGGGGAGATATCAGGACAGGCTTTCAGGGTGGTTGATCTTGGTTAACAGCACCTCCAGCCAGCGAGGATCCTAAGATGACCAGAATGGTCCATGCTGACACTTCTTAGTGACCCAGACAGTGCTCCACACATATGGATGGTTCCATGGTTCTTTATTATCACACTTCAGAAGGCACAGCTTTAAATCCCCGACAGGAAACTGCTAAGGCTTTTAGACCCATGTAGGCCCCTTCTTGATCCCCTCCTGGGATACAGAGTAGATGTTACCCACTCCACAGGGGGAGGAAAGAGACACTGACTTCTAGGAGAGTGTCAGTATATAACCCAGGGGATGGGCTTGTAACCCTGCCCCATAACAGGGCAGATCTGATACTGATAGGCATCACATTAACTTCTTGTGACCCAACCAGTATCCTCCCCAGGATGACACACTAGGGTTGGGTTAGGCGCACCCCTGGATACAGTAACTATGCATCCAGGCTGCAATAACAAGCTAGGCCTTCATGAGAGAATCTAACCCTTCACAGTGCCTGTACCTACCAGGAATTATACTGAGAGGGCCCAAAAGAAGAATAGCAGCCAGAGGGTATGCAATACACATTAGGAAATGGAGAAAAGGGAACATGACAACCACATTTTTTTTTTTTTTTGTCCCTTTGCCAAACCATGGCTCCGAAAATTTTGTGGCACCTAAGTTTTTTTTATATTTTTGTCAAAAACATAAAAAAACAGATAGAATTTTTAGAAGCCAGGGTTAGGTAAAGAAGGCAGGTGAGGGTTTGGTAGCTGTCACGGCACTCAACCCCACTCTACCCCCGTTTTTAATTTTTGATGAGCTGAGAAGTGATTTCAGTCACTTTGTTTGGATGCTTATAATTTTGCCGTAACAAAATCCCCATCACCAGAAGTTAACGAATTTTGAAAGGTTTAGGCATAATTGTACTTGCTTTAGCAGAACATTTTTTTTTCTCAGAAACTAACAAAACATCACAAAAGGAAAATACAGGCGGAATATTAAGAAATAGTTTTATTTTATTAATAACACCATCTTCACAAAATCACCAAAATTGAAAAAAAAAAAATCATAAAATGTTGCAAGATTTTACAGTAACAATTATACAACGGTCAGTTAACATCAGAATGTTTTCAAACCTCTTACTGTAATTGGCTTTCTGGTGTTTCAATGCGATAGTACATCAGAATTAAAGATCCAATTTCTTACCCCACACTTGTTAATTTGGTGAGATGTAGGGTAACACGTAGTTAATGATGCATTAACTTTCATTCACTTAAACACAGTTAATGATGTACAAGTTTCACTTGAATGGAAAATTGTTAACTGCACATTACTCCGCTGCTCACGAGTAGTTGCCCTCTCATCTCCAGACTTCCTCTGGTGTTGCCATGTGCTTTTTCTGTGGTATGGTGATATCAAGAAAGTGCAAAGCTTGTTTGGCAATGCCTTACCTAAAAACAGCAGTTCCCTCACATATCAATTTTTCTTACCTTGTTGGATTCAGAAACAAAAAAACACAACTGTAGTTTAAGGAAAACATTTTTCTTTTGTAAACTGTGTTTTGTGTGAGATTACTTTCTGTTAATCAAGACCCATCTGTTCTCCCTTCTCCCACTGAGGAGGAGGCGTGAATAGATAAGTAATTGCGGAGACAGGGACAATTAACTCCTTCAGCCCACGTCACAACGTACACCAAGTCATGGCTTTTTGCTTGTTTTTTTTAGGGGCTAATCGGGATCATCGCGAACTGCAATGAAAGGGTGAACCCTCTCTCCTCTTCTTCACTTGCAGTCTGGCCATCGGAACCCAGAAGCGATCACGCGATCGCCCTGAAGAGGTGGCCGGACCCTCTTACACTGAAAGGGTGATAGGCCAGGGTGAAAAAGAAAACCTTGCCTTATACTTTACTTCCATAAAGAAGTCAATTAAATCAATTAAATATTGTTTTTGTTGTGAGGCAAGAGGTACTGCCCATTTATGAGAACAGAACCACTGGGCATGCAATTGCCAAAATACTGCACTTAAGTCAATAAAGGTGCAATCCCACAGTCGGACAGTTTTTAGGGGCCTCTGAATGGGGAAGTGTTTGTCAATCAAGTTGTTTTTTTTTCTTACCCTTATCCCATCCTCTCCTCATCAGAGAACCAACAAAGGTAAGGAGGAGGTAGAGAGGGGGACTCTGGCTGTACAATCCCTTGCTGATCACACAAAAGGGAGCAGCAGCCAGAGGAAAATCAAACCCCTCCCAGGTCTAACATTAAAAATACTTATAGGTGTCAGGAGTAAAAAGGTATGAATTACTCAGATGAGACCCCTTAAACATATTACTGAAATTAGTTCACTTTGGTCCTAGAAGGAAAGATTGTCGCTTTAAGTCTGAAAAGAAGAGAAGCACCAAAGTACTGTATTTGAGATTGTATGTGCCTCTTGCTATGTACATCTTTGGGGAAGCTAAAGTATACCCAAATATGCCACCGTTCACTAAAGTTTGTGCCATATGTAGAAACTGTGCAGGATGGAGTTATTAAGTACATGTGCTACTCCAGCATATATGTCCTATCTGGGAAAAGAAGGCTCACAAATGCAAGTTACAATTCGCAGGAAGTAGCACAGGATTTTGCCTTGCTATGAAAAGCAGACGAAGAGCAATGTGTGTTTGAATGTAATAGCAAAGCTGCTTTTAGAATCTACATGCTGGTGAGGGAGGTTGATGTTTCATTGACAGAGGATGTGTGTTGTAAAGAGTCAGCACAGCATTAGAGATACCTCAGGAAGAGTCACCTCTGGCTGGGTTTAGAAAATACTATCTGAACTGTAATAATATGCGTTTGTTCCCATTAATTATTTCGGATGCTGGACCACCAGCGGACAAAGTGAGAGAAGGATAGTCTAGCTACGATGAACAAAGCTTAAAGCAAAGTCATTATTCTTGCTTTGCTTATTTAACACCAAACTGTGATAGTGGGGAAATGCTGCTGTTCCGCTCTATTGCTTACCATCTTCATATTTTCAGGGGTATGACAGGAATTGTTAGCTGGTTCATCCATGCGTAGAAAGGCCTAAAGTTAGGAGCCAAGGTTTCTGTTGTTCCAAGACATAGGGCAGGAGCCCGAGCTTTAGATTCCCTTAGGGATTGTGTTTTTGCCGTTTCCAGAAGCGCTTGACATCTGAATGACCTCCTGGTGTCACGACCATCACACGCTTGGCTGGGTTTTCAAATACAAGTACTCCAAGGTCACGTGCATAGTTTCTCAAAAGTTCAAAATCCACCTGTGATAAGAACTGGTTGTACAGGACACCTAATGGTATTTGGGGGACGAATAGAACAGAGTTAGAACAGTAAAAGTTGGATCAGAAAAGTGCATAATGTGAATAGGCAGCATGGGAATAGATTGCAGCAAAGGCAGGAAGGTCAAGCTAGGAACCAGGAGACAGCACAGAAGACACAACAATGCACAACACAATTCTTATGAGAAAAGGGAAAGGATCCGGGAGCAAGTGGACTATAGTGTCAAGAAAACCACAACAACAAAAAATAAATAAATCAAGAAAGAAAACGGTAAATATCTAAGAGTAGTGACAGACACATTTGCTGCAGCACCCTTGAGCGAGATTAGGCATATATTTTCCTCACCTTCAGAGAAACGAAGACGGTCTCTCTCAAGTTCCCAAAGACGAATCTGATCAGTGATTGTTGGGGGAAGCACTGGAGTCTGTTGGAAGATATCACATTAGCGTGTGCAAACACCTCCAAAACCAAAGAGCCAGACGTATACAAGCCACAGTAATTATTGTCTCCAATGCCCCACATAGCAGATATCTTGGAGTACCCATGAAAACTCATAGGATTTGCTGTATGGGCGGGGACTGTAGGCACTTCTCTTCTCCCAATACAGTACTACCAGAAATGTTGAACTACTCTCACCTGGCGCAACATCACCGAGTGTGCTCTAGTCCGCAGGAAATGAATTATCTGCAGGTAGGTGGACAAGGAAAGGAAAATTAGGACTGAGTATTTCTTTCACTGTACCTGATCAAAGATGGAATACCTCTGTCAGTGGAGCTTAGAAATTGTGCATCTAAATAGCTCAGGAGATGGGTACAAAATAGCAAAGTTTAACCTACTTAGAAATGGATGGATCTCACACAACTTTAGCACTGGAAATTTTAAGTTGCGAGTGAGTGTACTCTGTATATATAGTATTCTGATCGCCTCTTACCTGCTCCGCAGTGATGCCATTTCCAATTGCTTGTTGTACACTCTCTCTTGTGACCTGTGCTACGACCAGGTTGGGAAAGCGATAGAGCATCTCGGAGAAGAGAGCGACTAGGGCAATCTGCAACTCTGAATCTGAGGACAATATAAAAAGGCCAGAAGTTAATTCCCTGCTACCATCCCAGGCTCAGACCACCACCATAATGGTGTTTACCTTCTTGTTTGCTTCCCCTACCTACTATTCTCATATCCTTCAACCACACTCACTGTGTAACTCAGATGGAAAGCTAATCCGCTACAGATTATCAAAATCAAAGTTCCTAATAAAATCCTTCTTTGCTCACCCCTTATCTTGTCATGTTACAAAATATGTTTTGTTTAATTTGTATTAAAAAAATAAAACTGCTCAGTTGAATGAAAGGAACATACTGGGAAGAACTGTGGATCACACAGTATCACCGTCCTCTTAAACCTGCTGTGCCTGTTCAAAGTCTTACAGACCTTCAGTGGACGGGTTAATTTCCCAGGGGGAAGGTGAGGGTGGAGGAGTTAAGTGCTACATGGGGATGGAGGGTTTAAATGCCCCAGGGTGAAGGTGGCGATGGAGGGGTTAACAGAAGGAAAGTGAGGAGAGGAGTTCCTACCTTTCACTACTGCCGACTGCTCTCACAGGCTCTCTCACCCCATGCTGCCTGCAGCTCCTCCCACCTCCCTCAGTCAGCATTCAGAAGCAGGAAGGGAGCGGCAGCTTCAAAGCTGAATCTAACCTCACAAGCAAGCACCAAGTAATACTGTGATAATAAATAATCTCCCATATTGGCACACCATCAGATTTATTATCGCGGTAGTACTTATTACCGGTATATTGTCCAACCCTATCTTAGTTTCAATTTTGACCCAAGATTGAATTCACATTTAACTTTGTGCTACTATTATTTATTCCTTGGTAATTTACAATTCTAATTATCCACCAACCTGTGTATGCGTATACTCTGTAGTTGGTTTCCACAAGAATAAAACCTTGCTTATGGCTGTCCACAGTACCAGATATGCCAGATGCAAGGTTTATAGCCAGGCGTGTGGGATAGTAGCGACGAGACTTTCTCTGCAAGTAAAAGAGGAGTAATGCTCTTACATCATTCTAGGTCTTCATCAGTCATATAAAACAGCTGTTATCTTATATTTTTCTGTACCATGGTCATAAAAGAACAAAACTTCCATCAAATAAATTATTTACTGATACAATGTTCGTTGTTTCAATTGTTGCAATTTAAAATATTGTACTTTTGTCTGTTCCATTCCTAAGTGGAAGTCTTAACCCAATGTGCATATAATTCTATGTTATTACAGAAAACATGTTTGCATTTTAAACACACACACCTTATATGGAAGTATTTTAAATATGTATTATCTAATTGCAGAAAAAAAAATACACCGACCCACACAATTGCCTGCTCACCTTTCTCTGAAACACAAGCCCAAATTCCCTCAGATGCTGTAGGAAAATTAGTAAGGAATCACTCATCCCTTCTACGGAGTAATCCTTTTGGGATAACAGATGAAAAAAAGAAGAAGTTTAACACAAATAGTTAAATCTTCAAATTCATGTTCTCTCAACAAACACTGCATCATACCATATAATTAACCTAACTTACCACAGGTGTCATGCATTAAACCGCTATACTGCATGCACTCAGACGTCTCACCCTAATAGTTAGTTATCGCATGGTGCATGTACTGCCATTCATTAAATCAGCTCAATGGTTGCTAACCAATGCAATTTTCCCCGGAATCCAGTCAATAACCCAGTATGCCAACACACACACACACACACGACAGAGAAAATTGGGGGGTGTCCACGCACTCATTATTATTCTAAACTATTAGTCGTTGTGCATGCTGTCAGAATAATATTCATTTATACAGGAGAGTGCATTACAAGGGTTTCTAGGGGCTGTGCAGTGTCTTCTGCAGCACCTCACAATTTTCTGTCAATTGCTTACCCCACCCCTTTTTGAATCAGGATTTTTTTAGGCTGAGCGGGTGTTCCTTTCTCTCTCAATTACCAACACACACACACACACACACACACACACACACACACACACACACACACACACACACACACACACACACACACACACACACACACACACTCACACACACACTCTCTCTCTGATTCATGCTCTCCAATTCTTACACACCGTATTGTGTACTAAACCCAGTTTTCCCTCTGCACACGCCCAGATTTGTATGCAAATCACACCTCCCCTCCAATGATGCTGCATCTCAGTTCACCTTTCCCAATGTTGAGAAGCTTAACTGGAACATGAAGGAGAGTATATCCACCAGAATCATCCCACGAGACTATGGAGGAAGGGCATGGACAAATTATACTGATGCAGGTGAGTTACAGTAATCTGTAGAATGTAACCAGATAGCTTTTTCCCCCAGCAGGACTTTGTACTTGTACTATTTCATTGCCCAGTAATTTAGGTGAAAGGGTTATTTTTTTTGCTGCTGAGCACCGTACCCCCCTTCATCTCATTTTCAGCAGCAAGACAGACGTGATCAGTCTCCATCATTCCCCCCATTGGGATGATAGCAGGGAAAGATCTCCCTATTAATCTTTTACCGAAATGAAAGAATTAGGAAGAACGGTTCTTTCTTTACTGGAATGGCATGTGGAATAAAAGACGATCTGAACCCTACTAAGCAATTTTCTCCAGTTTTATCTTAAAAGAACAGAGACCATGCACAATATTAATTTTTATATGTTGAATGTACGCAAGGGGAAGGACACAATGGCAACCGACAATAAGATAATTAGGTTTGTGAGAAGTGGTCATGACAGAGAGGGGATAATGCTCACCTCAGCTGATTTGAGATACTGAAGCATGAAATACCAGAGTTGAGAGGCTGTGTCCAAAAGCAAAAACTGGAAGCCGGCTGACGAAATGCAGGGGGCGTCTCCAGAATCACTAAAAAGAGAGGGGGCAATAAAAACTGTGAAACAAGAAGATTGGCGGTTCAAAAAAAAATAATAAAAAAGTGATGCAGAAATGATAGCAGATAACACCAAGAAAAAGACGACAGAAGTGAAAAGTTCAATGTACAAATACTTTTCAGCTGATCCCCCGCTTCCAGAGATACTTACCGGTGAAGTTACCAGTATCACTTCCTGGTTTCTAGCAGGGATTTAAATGGCCATCCTATAGGAAGCTGCAACGGATTCCTATAGGCTCGCAAGATCTAATCTCGGGAACTGTAGGTTCTCCAGAGCTGAAAATAATGTGGTTCAGCTGCGGAGGATCCCCTGGGTCCCAACGGTGTAAAAAAAAAAAAAAACGCCAAAAAAACACAGCAATCAGGATTGCGGTTTTATTATACAGTTCATATACTGTATCCTGACAGATAACAATATTTCTTGTTGGAGAAGAGCAAACCAGCTGTATTCTAAATAGAGTTGAATGGAACATAATTGTGCATGCCATAAAAAGGTGAAATTCCCATTAAAATACTGAGCATGCTACATTGGCTCACTCACCTTTTCATGAGACCAGCCTGAATAAGAAGTTGCGCCAAGTCCTGGCTAACGGCAGCACTCGGTGAACCAACCATGAAATGTAGAATAACCTGTGAATTACAGATAGACGAAGATAAGAGTAAAAAGATCAGATTTTTACCGTTGTCTTTTGTCAGCAAAAGACAAGACCGTTAAGATCAGAGTCCAATCTCTTCAAACAGCAAGGATTAGTTTCATGTGGCAGAAGGGTGAGATAAGGCACAGACACAACCGTGCTGCACCAGACAAAAGGATAAGGCAGAACAGATGTAAGATATCATTGTTATAGTCCTCCAGTGTCAGTCAGGTCACACTCAAAAGATCAAGCCACGGTCACAGTCACTTATATGCCAGAGTTGGATCATGGGTTCTGCGTTTTGCCCTTTTCCTACAAACTAACAGAGGGACAGAACTATAATACACAATATCAGTGACACTTTGACATGATACAAATTGTGGATAATTTAATGAGAACAGTGACCAAGCTAGCATAGAATGCAACAATAGCTTATCACCTCCCATCTCTCCTCTGCATATTTATCCAAGGAGATCACATCTCTCGTATATTTATCAGGTCCGAGCATGCTCCCATCATCTGCCCATGCTTTGCCCCTAAGAGAAAACACAGACAATAAAAAACACTGGGAAATGTACAGCTTAAGTATAGCAGAGTGATGCAAAGCCACGTGGCTTACATAAGGCATAGATGAGTAAAAAATCAGACGACTATCTTCAGAGTTTTTAGTGATAGGCATATTATTATACCAGTAGCGTTTACATTTATAAAAGTCAAAGTATTTGATAGAAACAGGCATACAGAAAATACTTTGTGTATTTAGTAGTACAGAATAGGCAGTTTGAGTCATTCAATGAAATAGTGAACAAGGCGCAAATGAGTAAATAAGTATGTGTGGTGCTCAATAGTGGAAAAAAAGCACTTGCATTCAGTGCTGATGGTTTGGATGAATCACCCTACTTCAATCCAGATTTCCCTCACAAAGACAAGTGGGAAAAACCATAGCCTAACACTGTTTGATTAGCTCTCCCAGGTTTGTTTTTTAATTAAACAGTGTTAGGCTATGGTTTATTCAACTTGTCTTTGTGAGGGAAATCTGGATTGAAGTAGAGTGATTCATCCAAACCATCAGCACTGAATGCAAGGGCTTTTTCCCCACTATTGAGCACCAGTCACTTATTTACTCATTTGCACCTTGTTCCCTATTTCATTGTATCACAGGGTTCTAGAGAGTATACACACAGGCAGCACGGAGTAGTGTTATATTATCTCACTATATTTGTTATTTATGTTTGCGTTTCTGTTTTCTAGTTTGAGTCATGCACTTGGTTCTAAGACGCAGAGCAAGAAATAGCCATAGATCCAATAAACAAATTGTAACATCATCCCACAGAAGCTACTCTGTGACGTTAACACAGCAATAATAAAGCAATAAATACAAGTGTACAATAATAGCTGTGTTTATAATACTGTATAGACGTTTATTAAACAAAAGAGCAATCATCTCACAACATACGACAAGATGGGACATAGTGATGTTCTGTTACTTACCCCCCCAGTAAAGCTATTCTAAGATTTTCTCTGAAAATTGGGTTTAGGATCAGCCCCTGTAGTCCACCAGGGAGTTGCTGTGTGTGCCAGAGACGCAAGCCAGACAAAACCTGTGTGTTCTCCTCATGTTCCCTAGCACAAGAAAAATAAAAGGAAGACTTAAATGACATTGTGAACCCTGTGACACTGATAGAAGCTTTCACTCACCTATGCAGTGTTAAGGTTAGCGCTTTGTTACTACTGTTTATATTGCAGCTGTATGCCACTAACTCCAACTGATGGTGCAAGAAGTGACTGATCAGAGGAACATTTTTTAGAGATTAAGAGCACTCGCTGGATCACTTCAGCCCAAACAAACTCACTACCACCTCCATATCCTGAAACAAGATGGTACTTGCACCCATCATACCAAAGAAAGGACATCTCCTCCAATGCCAGAACTGAATATCTCTTCTGGATGTCTATAAGGAGTTCTTAAACAGTGTCCATGCTTGTGTGGATGACATTTGATGGTATAATATAATTGTAGTTGAGGAGGGGGTGGACCACTCTAGGGCTATATCAAAGTGCTACACAGAGGTAAATAATTAGAACAAAATGAAAGACTGGGGAAAGAATCCGCAGAGACACCTCTTAATTGTGTGCACACTCCCTTGAGAAAGCTCCAATTGGAGTGAAACGTACATTTGCGTGTGACGTCAGATGTTATGGGGGTGGAGCCCAATACTGGGAAACGAGGCAGCGTTTGTAGCTAGCGTATATAGATATGCCCTGATTATTAGAACTATATAGTAATACCAAACAACATTATATAGGGTAAAATGAGGCTTTTACTCATGGCCAATTCTGCTCTTGAAGATTGTAGTTCTTCTTATAGATTGAGATTAACTTTGAGCACTGGTGCTTTTGAGAGCTAACTAAGCACTTTACTATCAGCAATCTCTCCCCCCCTTACATTGGACTATAATTTCAGCCAATATCCTCGGATTTGTGTCTAATGTATTATTTATACACTAATACTCTCAGAACTATTAAAGATATATCTGAACTCGTTATAACACGGTGCTCAGGGTCCACATAATGAGACCGCGCTAGAACCATAAATTATTTTATTTTAATTCTAATGTATAATTTATAAATTATTATATTAAATAATTTATAAATTATTATATTAAATAATTTATAAATTATTATATTAAATAATTTATAAATTATACCATACCATTCAGAAAACGAACCCATGAACCTTCATACACTGGTAGCGATTCTATACCTGCTACACCATAGGATTGGTGTGATGTCATTGACTTATCAAACGTAACATCTTCTGCACAGTACTGCCTTTCAGTATGGTGTGGCAGTTATAGAATTGCTACCAGTGTATGAAGGGACATGGGTTCAATTCCTGCATGGTATGCTAACATTATTAGTGTGTGTGTGTGTCCCCGTTAGCAATAAAGCATTGAATGTTAAAATAATTTAAAAAAAAACCTTGAAGATGTGCGCAGCGCACGTGGACGCAGCCTGAGGAGAGAGCTGCAGAGAGGAGAGAGCTGCAGAGAGGAGAGAGCTGCGGGGTTGAGTTGTATCTATATACATATGACACCATCTTGATACTGACTGAGGCAGTATCTGCAGACACTTGTGCTGACCTTTTACACAGAGTTTAAAAGGCTCTACCAAGATAACAGCTTATTAGCATAGTATAACTCTGAGATTCTGGGGCGACCTCTAAATACTAGAGTGCTTATGAGCGAATGGCCAGCTCTTTAAACCACTCTTACTTTGGACCATAATCTTTGAAGTTATGTCTAAAGCAGGCCTGCCCAACTCGTAAAGTGAGAAGGGCCGAACTGCTCCAAGGAAAAAAAATTTGGGCCGCACGGGTAAAATCATCATCATCATCTCTCCTCCAGCACCTCTCATCATCATCATCCTCATATCTCCCCCAGAACCCCTCACTATCAACCTTTACGATACTCCCCATCTATCTCTCATACCCCCATCTCTCCCCCTCACCCACACAATACCCCCCTCCACATCAAACACACAATACCTCCTCCACATACCCCCAGCCCATTCCATGTCAGCAGCCCCCCCCAAGTCAGCATCCCATGTCAGCAGCCCCCCCCCCAAGTCAGCATCCCATGTCAGCAGCCCCCCCATGTCTCTCTTCCCTCAATATGACACTATCTCCCCCTCCCTCAATATGACACTCTCTCCCCCTCCTCTCAATATGACACTCTCTCCCCCTCCTCTCAATATGACACTCTCTCCCCCTCCTCTCAATATGACACCCTCTCCCCCTCCCCTCAATATGACACTCTCTCCCCCTACCCCTCAATATGACACTCTCCCCCCCCTCAATATGACACTCTCTCCCCCTCCCCTCAATATGACACTCTTCCCCCCCCCTGCAACTCACACCACTCTCCCCCACCCCCCCCTGCAACTCACACCACTCTCCCCCCTCACAAGGAAAACAGAGTCGGGCCCCACAGCCCATAGCAGCCCCCCAGATCATTTAAGTAGCCCCCCACAGCCCATATCAGCAGACCCCACAGCCCATAGCAGCCCCCCAGTTCATTTCAGTAGCCCCCCACAGCCCATATCAGCAGCCCCCCAGCCCATATCAGCAGCCCCCCACAGCCCATATCAGCAGCCCCCCAGCCCATTTCAGCAGCCCCCCATTTCAGCAGCCCCCCAGTTCATAGCAGCCCCCCAGTTCATTTCAGCAGCCCCCCACAGCCCATATCCGCAGCCCCCCAGCCCATTTCAGCAGCCCCCCACAGCCCATATCAGCAGCCCCCCACCCCCCTCCCATGTCACAGCCCCCCAACCCCCACCCATGTCAGCAGCCCCCCACCCCCCTCCCATGTCACAGCCCCCCCACCCATGTCAGCAGCCCCATAACCCCCACCCATGTCAGCAGCCCCCCCACCCATGTCAGCAGCCCCCCACCCCCCACCCATGTCAGCAGCCCCTTAACCCATGTCAGCAGCCCCCCCTCCCATGTCAGCAGCCCTGGTCTAAAGTATACAAGGTGCACTGTAAAATATATATATATATATATATATATATATATATATATATATATATATATATATATATGTGACTTATGACTTGAGGTGTTAAATAGACCGTGTGTGTGTGTGTGTGTGTGTGTGTACACACACACACACACACACACACAATTTAACACCTCAAGTCATAAGTCACATATTACACAGGGGGAGGGATAGGTTTCAGTCACAGATAACATTCCAAGATGAACTGTTTTTACGTTAAACCTTGCTTTATTCATTGTAACATCGCTGGAATTGATCAGTGTACCTCGAAAGCTCGCACAAATAAAAGCATTTTGTTAGCCACAGAGCGGTATTGTCTATTCATTTTTGTATATATCTTATATACTATCAGGATTTACCCTATCTATATTGTTACCAGCCTTCATAAGAATTTATATAAGGACATTGTATTACATTTATCAGTATAAGACCTTATTGGACACTGATATTTACCAATCCAGTAAATACTACTCTCTCCTCCCCCCCCTTCAGTTTTGAATACACTTTATGTACAATTTATTTGATATGATTTGAAGTATTATGTTTTAAAGTATCGTCACAACTCTGATCTAACGATAACGTTTAAACGGTCCTGAACAACGAATCTATTTAAGTGTGCACACAATTAAGAGGTGACTTTAGGGATTCTTTCCCCAGTCTTGCAATTTTATAATCTAATTGTATCGTAATCAAAAGCACGTTGCTCAACCAGCATTAAAAAAATATATTGTAATGTCACTAGAAATAATTTTATAGCTTACTTGTGATTTTCCTTTTTTACCCACAATGCCACAGCTGCTTGTGGCAAGGGCTGTTCCAGGAAGAGCATACGCATCACATAATTCTTGGCCAGACCTGGAAGCTCCCTGTAAAGTCACAAAAAAAATAGGAAAATTACAAAGAAAGGATACAAAATGCAGTCAATTCTAAGACAGGTCAACTGCAGATGTAGCTTACGTTATTGCTCCCGACGAGTTTAATACTGCATGCGTTAAGAAAATAATGTGCACGTTACCATTTGTTTCAATGGAGCAGAGTTCATTTTTTCATCAAATACCGCGCCAACATTCGCGCAATGCACCGCTTACTGGGAGCAGTAAGAGCTGTAACATACCGATCTACCATTTTTATGAATACACTATATTAACAGACTATGAGCATCTTACAGTCCAGAGGTATAGTACATGTAAAACATACAGGACACCTACATGTACAGTATAGTACATGTAAACTGAAACGTTATACTACAACATATATCCACACCTTGTTTTTACCTTTCACAAAAGTTCCTTCTTCCGATGTAATGGCAGCAAGTGACATTTTTATAATTCCCAAACCCCATGGTGTATTCATGTTTAATAAAAGAAAACACAAACAGCATGTCTCACAAGGAGATACAAACAAATTGGCAACTAGATGGGCAATGCCTGGAAGCAATGGGTAGCTTGTGTAGCTGTCTACATACCGGAACACAGCCAAGCAGGTTGCCGGGTGGTTATACAGTCGGTCTAGGACACCAGGGCTTAGTTCTTGGAGGAACTCATGCAGATTCTTACATTTCAGATGCACACGCTCGAGCTTCATCCTGCTAACACAGAATGGCACCGTTGTTATTCATAAACACGGGTGAGTGACTGGTTGTAAAATACAGTATATATAACTTAAATACTGTAATGTGTATGGTTAACCTACCCAGCTTGAAAATTGCATATCCCGTACAACCAACTTCACACTGATGAGACCCACAAGGTCGAAACAGCTGTCTGTGAGTGGTTTGACTGGGTTTGCATCTAATCCCATGCTGTGTGCACAGCAGAGCATTTGCTTATAAGGGTTCCATGTAAAAATGGATTTCAGGCAAAGGGTGATACATTGTGTGCCCATTTGCATGTCATTTCCCAGAATCCCTTGCTGCAGTGGAAGCACTGTATGCTAGGTGACAATGGTGAAAGGCAGGGTTGCAGACCTGTCTAAGGCTAAGTCCCCGCTCCCTCAGTCAGCGCGCCTGCACTGCAGACAGGCACAGACCGCGATATGCGGTCTGTAGGGAGCCGGAGCTGGACGGGGGCGGGAGGGGCGTGGTTTGAGCGGAGGGACCCACTACTCCCCCCCCCTCCGTCCACGGGCTCGATCTCCCGGGCTGCAGGAGGGAGCTGCTGCAGGCTGCTGGAAGGTAAGCTCCCGCTCCCTCCCCCCCCCCCTCACACACGCTGATACACACACACTACCTTGTCTAGGAAGCTGTCTGACAGCTCCCGCTGCTGATAGGCTCATCAGCGCACCACGTGACGCGTCACCGCTCGGGATCACAATTTTCTTGCATCCCCTGCCGGCTGACGCGTCACAGCGCGTAGTGAGGCGTGCAGCGAGGGGGGACTGGGACCTGCTCAGAAGGATTCTCCTGCTGGTGGGGAACGCTCACTCGGCCGCCCGCGCCGTAAGACATGTGAATGTGCTCACAAGTGATATTCTTTATTGGAAATATATATATATGTCTCAATGTTATGTTATTTGCTGCTTCTTATACTTCAACATGTCCTTACACCTTCCTTTTCAGTTATACACATCTCTCTGCTAAACTACTCACCTAAAGCCAATTTCTTATTTCCCGATAGAACGAGGACATATGAACAGCACTGGGGGCGGAGGCAGGGGGTTGAAGACCTCTGCAAATACCACTCCTCGACCAGAAGTGAAAGCACAGTAGAGTGATCGCTCTCGATTCAAGTCTGCAGGCCTCGGCAGGGCATTTTAATGTACCTGAAACAAAATGTAATTCAATACTTTGAGCCTGTATATGGTAAATTTAGCAAAGGATTAAATAAAGCAGAATGGTCCTGATGAAGGTGTGATTTTACTCTGAAACGTTGACTATATATATTCAACTTTTGACTTTTTTTTTTTACAAAGACGAGACTGGTGTGCAAATCTATTGTTGCTATTTGGTTACATGTGTGCAGGAGCACGACTGCAATGAATGTGAACCCAGCAAGTTTGTTTTTTGTCGGTGTGTATCTCCACTTCCAAAACAGCTCACTGTCTGCCATACACTGTATATTGTATTTTCTAAATAAGACTGACAAATACATAACATCTTTAGGGGGGGATATGGGTGGAAAATGAATAACATGTCTTCATCTTCTATTAACCTGCGGTGTGCTGAGATAATGGACATTTTTTATAAGGAAAATAGACAAATGCAACAGCGTTCCCCATTCAATATAATGTGAAGCAGTAGCGCAGAAGAGATCAGCTCTCTTCAAATTAATGGGGCTAACATCTGCTCCAGCAGCAGGCAAGGGAAACACAGGCATTTCATTTATTGTCGTGACATTTGGGACCAAGTACCCATCTTCTTGCGGACGAATGCCCATGGTGTGGCATGAAACGTGGACACAATAAGTGACATTACTGTGCATGACAAGCCCGTGATAAGTATTTTTAATGTCTGGTTTGACAAGCAATGACTCCTCCCATTGCACTATAGTCTAAGTTCAGATATCTTAACATACAACAACTCCTGCCAAAGACATGGTTTGGTAGGAGATCTCTTCAATAGAGCAACTAAATAAAGATATGTTGATCAAGTAGAAAGTGAGATGAGATACATTTGGGGTAAATGTCATGGAGTCACTCTTGATAAGGAGGGAGACGTGTTGTCTGAAGATGGTAAGGAAGATCAGCGGTCTCATCCCTACCCCCGGTTACTCTCCCGGCTCTAACAATGTCGGGGCGCTCCACAAAACCTACCATACCCCCACAGTGCTCCCCACAGTGTGCAGACTGACCACCTTCTACTCCCTGCAGCTCCTTTACAGCCGCCACTGCACTTCCTCGCTCAGTCTCGCGATGTTTCAGAGGCTGTCTACAGGTATTGAAGCTGTGCGTGCCAAGCCTCGCTTTGGTGCGAACAGACTCAGAGGTTGCCTGAAATTGCGGTCACGTGACGTAGTCATGTTACGTCATCCAATATTAGGCACTTAATGAGTTGGGACAGAATACATTCGCGTCAGTTGTTATAATATATGTTTTAATTAAGTTATTTAGGAACTACATCGAAGTATTAATATTTATGCATCTATGTTTATAAACTAATATTTAAAAATGTGTCTGTGAATTATTATGTCACTGTCATTGGTTCAGCACCGGTCCCCAAACTGTGCATAGCTGTACCATAATATGGGAGCCTCCAGGACGGACACTGATCAACTCAAGGTAGACCTACTGATTTTCAGCTGAAAATGTATCAATGTTTCATTGTTCTGCTGCTAGGAAATAATTCCCTTGTCCCAAAGCAAGTCAATGGAAGCTTTAGAAAACTGAATTTCCATCCCAAATCTGGCTGATATCATCTTTCAAATGTTGGCTAGTGTGGGCTGGCGATATCATGCGTCAAAAATAAGGCCAAGCATAGGGTGCCCAGACGTCCCAGTTTTTCAGGCTCTGTCTTGGTTTTCTGTGCTGCTGGCGAGTGCCAGCTGCGCATGCCTAAAGAGCGTTTGCCGACAGCGCATGCGCACTTCCCACATGCGCACAAGCACCCAGGAAGTGTCAACTGCGCATGTGTGAGATGTGTCCCGTTTTTTGGCGGGACAAATCTGGTCACCCTACTAAAGCAGCCAATTGTTGAGGGGAATACCAGATGTCATACTGTGTTCCTGTATCCCAGCATGCCCTAGGCCAGTGTTTTTTTAAAACTTTTTTTTGGTTAAGGAACCCTATAACTATATTGTGACATTCTGAGGAACCCCAACACTCTCTAATAGCACAGATGCAGATCAGAGGCATTGCATGGAACCCCAACCCTTTGTAATAGTGTGTCTGAGATCAGATGCCTTGTAAGGAACCCCAACCCTCTCTAATAGTGATCCTGAGATCAGAGGCATTGTAAGGTACCCCAATCGACTCTAACAGTGTGTCTGAGATCAGATGAATTGTAAAATACCCCAACTCCTCTAATAGCATGTCCGAGATCAGATGCATTGTAAATTCTTCTGTATTTGCATTTTGAAATTACCTGAGAATGACAGGGAACCCTTTATGGATGCCCGGGGAACCCAAGGGTTCCTAGAAACCCCTGTTGAATAACACTGCCCTAGACAGATGTCTAGTGTGCCTGTCCGTGATAGTGCAGAAATAACCATTAGAATGAAGGGAGTATCACTATAATCCCCACATCACCCTCAAAATCCACCTCTTTAAAGAGATTTACCAGCACCCTTCTGTGGTTAATATCCTGCTTACGCCCCATCCATCCGTTTGTCCTTACTCTTCCTTTCCTTTAACACTTTTAGTGCTGGAGGGTCTGCGGCACCAGAGTGCCACGGACCCTCCGGCACTCGCCATCATGTGACCGCTTGCGTTCTGCGGTTCTCCCCTACAAAAACGAGCTACTGGGCTATTACGTAGCTGCTATGTCATGGGGCCCATGTAGGGTTATACCCCATGACCAGTGGTGGATTTCCCATTAGGCCCGTCAGACCCAGGCCTAGGGGGGCAAAAATGCCCACCCCCATAAACATTTGCTGCACTCTCGTGCCTATCGGGCCTGATGGGAAGGCACTTACATGTGGCGGCCGCATACTAGCTGCAGCTCTCCTTCCAAATCGCAGCGTCAAATGATGCAGCGAACGTCACCAACATGACGTCGCATGGTGTCTCCCTGCCGTGGCAACACGACGTCGCGGCGTCCAATGACGTAATGAGGTCACGTTACCATTGCAACGCGTCGTCAGGTTGGTGATGTCCGATTCAAAAGGAGGAGAGCGGCGGCAAGGAGGTGCCCGCCATATTTATCAAATCCGCCGCTGTTTATGTCATAGAACCTACGTCAAATAGCAGCCAAAGGGTCAAGATTGTAAGTTCGTTGGAGCAGTGACGTCAATTCCTATTGTTTCATTGTTTTAAGTTGTATGTATGTATGTTATATGTTGTTCGTGTCCTTACCTCCGCAGAATACATTGAAACCATTGAAATAAAAATGAATGATAATCTGCGCCTTTTACGTTTTTCTTGAGTTTTGCACAAATCTCTGGTGCCATCTTGTGGTAGTAACATGTAGGCGCATATATAGATTCTATTAAAATTAATTTATTGAATCTACTGCGTTAGTGAGATTTCTGACTATCAAGTGAGTAAAAACACCACCTACACATTGTGGTTATAGTGATTTAAAAAGTGATAACGATCTTCAGGACAAGGACTCCCTCCCGGCCACACACACATACAACCTGCCCTTAACATATAGAAAAACAACAAATTGATCAATGCAAAAAATTACATTTATGATAAATCTGGTGTTCTTTTTTGTTACCAGTGTTACCCCAGTTTTGCAGTTGAGAGACAATAATAATTTCTTTGTATGTTTTGGTTAAATATGGCCAGTCTAATTAAGTTTCTGACATGATGTGTGCGGCTTCTTAACTTTTCTTTCGGATTATTTCACTATACACAAGTCACTTGTGCCATCTTGTGGCATTTACGAACCAGTGCACGTGTTGCCAAAACACAAAGTATAACTTCACGTGTAGCCTTCCTACTGTATGTATATATACTATGTCGTGTTATTAAATACACTTTGCACTATTCATTGTAGTTATTTCCCTGTTCAGTTCACAAAGCCCATAAACTGCTGCTGCTGAGTTTTTTGTTAGGAAACCACCAAGTTTTTAATGCGATTTTCAGGTGTAGAAATAAATCCTTATTTCAAGTTAAGAAAGAAATTAGTTGTTCTGGGAAATTCACAAAAAAATGGTGGCAAAAAAAGATTTCACAGTCAAATCATCATCATCGTCATCAATCATCAATCACCATCATCATCATCAATCATCAATCATCATCACATTCTTAAAAGTTGTGTTTAATGCACGGCTTGGGCTAGAAAAATCATACCTTACTTTTGTGAGTCTTGAATGTTGACGGCTCTGTTCATTTAATAGTTAATGTGATATGCTACGTAACTGAAATTCATTTTTTATGAAAAATAACCATTTTGGTTTGTCATGAATTATGGAAGAAAAGCTGGTAGAAGCTTAGTGGCGTCATAGACAAGTTATTATGAAACCATTTGGGAAAGTTCATGATCATATATATTTTCATTCCCAATTACAACAGCTTTTTATGGATCATGTCAATAGTGTTTTGTCCTACATGTACAGTACAAATGTACCAATAAAAAAAAAAGCACAATTTTACAGTCCAAAGCAGCTTTTAAGTAGTTTTGATATCATCATACAAGGAACTTTTTATTTACTTGCTTGAAAATATTTTTCCAGTTTTAAATGTGTGTCTCTTTTAAGTGTGTGCAATGCAAAAAAAAAGTCTCAGACATAATAGCCACCCTTTAGTTTTGAGATTCTTATTATTATTATTATTACCAGCATAGAGAGAAACATGGTATTCAAGTAGTCCCATCCCAAGCTAAAATAGCGCGACACAAAATCCTTTTAGCTATATGATTAGTAGATGTCTCCCATAAAAGATATGTATTTTGTAGCATTTAAACTCTAAAGTTTCAGCTGAATCCCAATGCCAATAAGAGCCAGTAAGAAGTTTCCTGCGTGGTTGTTATTGGCACACTGGCCAAGTCTTCTTATTTCCTATTACTATTTCTTAGGGAGAATCCCTGATAATTTACTGGAAAATGTAAAGTTTTTCTAGGGAAAAAAGTTTCCTCAATGTAATGTAAATCTCTGTACAATTCCCGAGTGCTGGGAAACGGTTTCAGGCGAGGAGGATCCTGCTTGTGCAGCCAACACATCGCAGACGAACAATTTCTTCAAAGTGCAGGTCTCCTCTAAGGCCTCGGGCATGGTCAGGGCTTATGCGCTGACCAGTGCTGAGGTGCGCTGCTGCTCGGCACTGAGCCCCTGCAGCCGCAATGAGAGCGGCTTTAGCAGGGGCTCGCACACGCGTCCGCACGCTTGGTGAAGCGTGTGTCGCACACAGTTTTCAAATTTGGCGCTCGCCGGAGAGCAGGGCTGGTCACGTGAGCGGTTCGCCCAATGACGTCACTGGCCCGCCCCCAGACCCGCCCCCGACACGCCCACGGACGGCGTGCTGTGTAAGGCCAGGGAAAGCACCGCTTTTCCTGAGCCTCAGCGCGCCTCAGCCCAGACAAAATCACTATGTCCCAGGACTAAGACAGAGATACAAAGCAGCGCTCTACTCACAAGTTCATAATGAAGTTCTCCATTTAATGTGACAGCCAAGAACTGTGGAGAGACCACCTTTCAGGTCCCACATGAACCTTTCATCAGGTCACCTGTTTGTTATGTAAAGCAATGTAACATGCAGAGATCTTCCGCATTTCCTTATAAATCTTCCTGTTTCTCTGCCCTCCCACATGTTGGCCAGTAGGGGTGGTAATAGGCTCAGGTGGAGTGGGGATATTGGTACAGTGATAACTTTTAAGGATAACAATGGAATGAGACTGGCATGACAAACTATATTCATCTCCCAGAAGGAAAAATAAACAGGCAAACAAAACGTAAAAAAACAAGCTATAAATAGAAGGTTGTATGTTTTAAGTAGAGCAAATTGGAGATTGCTCCACGGACGTCATTGGTCCTAAACCTTTACATTTCACGTATTTTGGTGCTTGGAGATTGACATCTCTGGTACAGGAAGGTCTTAAGAAAGACCACCTTGGATTATTATCCCACAGCTGACTGGAATTAGTAACTAGGTTTGTATTTTGGGTGAGAATCACTGATTCCTGGATAATGCTTTTTAAAAAAAATATTATTATCCGTACGGTGGGTGTTCATTCCAGTTCTCTTCACATCAGCCTGAGTGGTTTAGTAATTATGACGGGTTCTGTTTAAGGCCTGGGTAGGACAACAGGCAGGGAAATCCTATTTTTGATAGAAATCTGTAAGAAACATTGGCTGTTGTTTGGACCTTTAAAACTGGCTATATGACAAAAGAGGGATGGAGTTAAACTTTGCTAACTGGGTAGAAGCGTATAGGGTGTAATTCAATTTGCTGTAAAATGTCTGATTCAGGAAAGAAGGATCTAACGCTCTACGGATTTCTGAATAAAGAAAATGTATTGTGCCACACAACGTTTCGACCAATAGGTCTTTCTCAAGTGACTAGGCACTTGAGAAAGACCTATTGGTCGAAACATTGTGTGGCACAATACATTTTCTTTATTCAGAAATCCGTAGAGCGTTGTGTCCTCTTTTCTGAGTATACCTGACAGGTACCTCCTTGAACCAGCAGCACCGGTAAACTAGTTATCTTTTCATTGTGGAGTGCAGCACACCCCTTTTAATGTAAAATGTCTGATCACATTTGACAAAAAAACCCATTGATTAGTTGGTTGCACTGGACGTTTGGGAGGAGAGACTGTTGACCTTACCTGTGGAAAGGAAGGGTATGGACTAGCAATTTTAGTGTCAGATTATGGGAAGGGGGAAGACATGATGTTTTAGTCTAGTTTTAAATGAGTGATTATGAAAACAAAGGTTGTCAGGGCTAGGTCACCTAAAACAGAAGCCCAGGAAGGACTGGGAGTCACTGAGACATAAACACAGGAAGGACTGAGAGTCACTGAGACAGAAGCACAGGAAGGATTCGGAGTCACTGAGACAGAAGCACAGGAAGGACTGGGAGTCACTGAGACAGAAGCACATGAGGGACTGGGAGTCACTGAGACAGAAGCACAGGAAGGATTGGGAGTCACTGAGACAGAAGCACAGGAAGGACTGGGAGTCACTGAGACAGAAGGACAGGAAGGATTGGGAGTCACTGAGACAGAAGCACAGGAAGGACTGGGAGTCACTGAGACATAAACACAGGAAGGACTGAGAGTCACTGAGACAGAAGCACAGGAAGGATTGGGAGTCACTGAGACAGAAGCACAGGAGGGACTGGGAGTCACTGAGACAGAAGCACAGGAAGGACTGAGAGTCACTGAGACAGAAGCACAGGAAGGACTGGGAGTCACTGAGACAGAAGCACAGGAGGGACTGGGAGTCACTGAGACAGAAGAATAGAAAGGACTGGGAGTCACCGAGACAGAAGCACAGGAAGGACTGGGAGTCACTGAGACAGAAGCACAGGAAGGACTGGGAGTCACTGAGACAGAAGAATAGAAAGGAATGGGAGTCACCGAGACAGAAGCACAGGAAGGACTGGGAGTCACTGAGACAGAAGCACAGGAAGGACTGGGAGTCACTGAGACAGAAGAATAGAAAGGAATGGGAGTCACCGAGACAGAAGCACAGGAAGGATTGGGAGTCACTGAGACAGAAGCACAGGAAGGATTGGGAGTCACTGAGACAGAAGCACAGGAAGGATTGGGAGTCACTGAGACAGAAGCACAGGAGGGATTGGGAGTCACCGAGACAGAAGCACAGGAAGGATTGGGAGTCACTGAGACAGAAGCACAGGAAGGACTGGGAGTCACTGAGACAGAAGAATAGAAAGGAATGGGAGTCACCGAGACAGAAGCACAGGAAGGATTGGGAGTCACTGAGACAGAAGCACAGGAAGGATTGGGAGTCACTGAGACAGAAGCACAGGAGGGACTGGGAGTCACTGAGACAGAAGCACAGGAGGGACTGGGAGTCACTGAGACAGAAGCACAGGAAGGACTGAGAGTCACCGAGACAGAAGCACAGGAAGGACTGGGAGTCACTGAGACAGAAGCACAGGAGGGACTGGGAGTCACTGAGACAGAAGCACAGGAGGGACTGGGAGTCACTGAGACAGAAGCACAGGAAGGACTGGGAGTCACTGAGACAGAAGCACAAGAGGGACTGGGAGTTACTGAGACAGAAGCACAGGAAGGACTGGGAGTCACTGAGACAGAAGCACAGGAGGGACTGAGAGTCACTGAGACAGAAACACAGAAATAACTGGGAGTCACTGAGACAGAAGCACAGGAAGGACTGGGAGTCACTGAGACAGAAGCACAGGAAGGACTGGGAGTCACCGAGACAGAAGCACAGGAGGGACTGGGAGTCACTGAGACAGAAGCACAGGAGGGACTGGGAGTCACTGAGACAGAAGCACAGGAGGGACTGAGAGTCACCGAGACAGAAGCACAGGAAGGACTGGGAGTCACTGAGACAGAAGCACAGGAAGGACTGGGAGTCACCGAGACAGAAGCACAGGAGGGACTGGGAGTCACTGAGACATAAACACAGGAAGGACTGGGAGTCACTGAGACAGAAGCACAGGAGGGACTGGGAGTCACTGAGACAGAAGCACAGGAGGGACTGGGAGTCACTGAGACAGAAGCACAGGAAGGACTGGGAGTCACTGAGACAGAAGCACAGGAAGGACTGGGAGTCACTGAGACAGAAGCACAGGAGGGACTGGGAGTCACTGAGACAGAAGCACAGGAGGGACTGGGAGTCACTGAGACAGAAGCACAGGAAGGACTGGGAGTCACTGAGACAGAAGCACAGGAAGGACTGGGAGTCACTGAGACAGAAGCACAGGAAGGACTGGGAGTCACTGAGACAGAAGCACAGGAGGGACTGGGAGTCACTGAGACAGAAGCACAGGAAGGACTGGGAGTCACTGAGACAGAAGCACAGGAGGGACTGGGAGTCACTGAGACAGAAGCACAGGAGGGACTGGGAGTCACTGAGACAGAAGCACAGGAGGGACTGGGAGTCACTGAGACAGAAGCACAGGAGGGACTGGGAGTCACTGAGACAGAAGCACAGGAAGGACTGGGAGTCACTGAGACAGAAGCACAGGAAGGACTGGGAGTCACTGAGACAGAAGCACAGGAAGGACTGGGAGTCACTGAGACAGAAGCACAGGAAGGACTGGGAGTCACCGAGACAGAAGCACAGGAAGGACTGGGAGTCACTGAGACAGAAGCACAGGAGGGACTGGGAGTCACTGAGACAGAAGCACAGGAGGGACTGGGAGTCACTGAGACAGAAGCACAGGAAGGACTGGGAGTCACTGAGACAGAAGCACAGGAAGGACTGGGAGTCACCGAGACAGAAGCACAGGAGGGACTGGGAGTCACTGAGACATAAACACAGGAAGGACTGGGAGTCACTGAGACAGAAGCACAGGAGGGACTGGGAGTCACTGAGACAGAAGCACAGGAGGGACTGGGAGTCACTGAGACAGAAGCACAGGAGGGACTGGGAGTCACTGAGACAGAAGCACAGGAGGGACTGGGAGTCACTGAGACAGAAGCACAGGAAGGACTGGGAGTCACTGAGACAGAAGCACAGGAGGGACTGGGAGTCACTGAGACAGAAGCACAGGAGGGACTGGGAGTCACTGAGACAGAAGCACAGGAGGGACTGGGAGTCACTGAGACAGAAGCACAGGAGGGACTGGGAGTCACTGAGACAGAAGCACAGGAAGGACTGGGAGTCACTGAGACAGAAGCACAGGAAGGACTGGGAGTCACTGAGACAGAAGCACAGGAAGGACTGGGAGTCACTGAGACAGAAGCACAGGAAGGACTGGGAGTCACCGAGACAGAAGCACAGGAAGGAATGGGAGTCACTGAGACAGAAGCACAGGAGGGACTGGGAGTCACTGAGACAGAAGCACAGGAGGGACTGAGAGTCACTGAGACAGAAGCACAGGAAGGACTGGGAGTCACTGAGACAGAAGCACAGGAAGGACTGGGAGTCACTGAGACAGAAGCACAGGAAGGACTGGGAGTCACTGAGACAGAAGCATGCAATGTGGGGTCAGAAGAAGAGTAAGGATGCATGCTGAGGCCAAAGCTGAAATACATGTGCTCAAAATGCAAGGAGCCTGGGTTTATAGCAAGGATTACAGCCAAACAAGAGGTTGAATTAACCCTTTTGTGGGTTGTCTGTGATAAAGAACATATTTCAGGGTTAAATCCTACAGTAAAACTACAAGGTGCACTTGAACTATTATCAGTTTCTGAGCAGATTAATCTTAGCAATTATTGTCACATCATGGTACAATCATACTTTGTTAGTTAGGCTCATCCAATACGGTTTTCATCAGTGGTAAACAGGAAATCATGCTACAGTAATTTTATCTATCTATATCCATCTGTTTATATCTATATATGGATAAATGAAAGAGCTTTCACTTGTTTATGATTTAGGCAAGATACCGACCTGGAGCTCAGATGTATAGCCTTTGTAACTGAGTGACAGAAAAGATGAAGGCCCGCACACGGCGTCAATGATAGAAGGCTTTGCAAGGGACTAAAGCCCCCAGAAGGCACAGGGGCATGTAGACACGGGAAGCCAGGGAGCCTATTGCGTGGCCGGATTCCCTGAAGAGAATAGTTACATTTGGCGCGCTGAGGCTTGCAAGTTAGTTGGAGCTGGGACACAGATAGAGGAAGGTGTATATGTGCAGGGGTCTGTGACCCTATGCACTAGGCCAGAGACCCCCTAGGCCCCAGCTAGGCCCCAACTCACCTTTAGATTGTGGCTGCTATAGGGACAGGCCCATCAGGTAGGAACCCCTATATTGGGAGCACACTATGGCTAATGATACTGATGTGAAAGTAAAGTATAAGAACCTGATAAAGACACGAATGTGCTGAAGTATGTGTATAATGGATTGGGATAAAA